>NC_056731.1:672265425-672392925 GCF_019279795.1 Protopterus annectens
CCCCACCTTCACGTAGCAACACATCATCCACAACAATGGACATTCCTGCAAGTACACTGTGTGCAGTATGTCTGTCACCTTCCCATGACTACTGCAGGCACCACTGGTGGCCACCAGCATGGCTGCCAACAGCACCAGTCTGTATCCTGTGGTACCATGGGTTACACCATTCACAACACACCTGTCTCAGATTACCCTGTTGTGAGTCACAGTGCAGTTCCACACATCATGTTACACTATACATCATGCACCGATATGTTGCGGACGTGTGAACGGCTGTGCAACTCAACATATGCACACATGACACATCACCTAGTACAACGTGTCTGTCTTACCACATGTTATTGTGACCACCCTGTGATGGCATTGTACAGGCTACGTGGACTGGGACATGTGATGGCTCAAAGGTATATTCACCCTCTGGGTGTGTGTCTAGCCAGGTGTACAGTAGGCAGTGGTCTGCACACGAGGATACTGTACATTGGCCTACTCTGTCACTGTGACTGTTGACTATGCTCATACTGTACTTATACAGGCATGTGGTATCTGTCCAGTATGAGAGTCGTGCTCGACCACACTACTGTGGCACACATGACCTGCAGACATCTGCCTAGGGTGTGGAGCCCACATGTACATCTTCACATGCTATGCTGCCTCTGCGGCGGTGTCACATGTCTGTCTCCAGCAGGGCTGTAACAGGCAGGCACAGCATGCAGTAATGTGTGACAATGCTTGCACCCTCCACTGTGCTGCACACAAGCACGGCACGCACAGTAGTGCACGCCTGACATTTATCTGCGGTGCCTGGGACCTGCCTCCATGCTCTGCACAGCACACCTGCCAGTCCAGATTGTACACAGATCATACCTCCCAGGCACATACCTGGACTGCAACACACACAGGTGAGAGGATCCCACATCACACAATGTTTTACACACATACTGTATATTTTCCGAACACAATGCATCATAGGTACTTCATGTTCAGATACCCATGTTTGTGACCGCTAGACACATTGTAACACGAAACAGAGAGTACACTGTACACCACATGTTACATTTTGGCTGTGTTGTCATATTGTACATTGCACCTCGGACAGCTGCTACTGCCATGTGCTGACAGTGACCCACACTTCCCTAGTATGGACTCCCATGTACCCACACATGCTTGGCCATGCACTACACATTGCTGGGTGACACATTACACAACACATACCATACCTGCACTACCCTCGGCATGCACCATACCTCCATGTGTCTGCTGTATTAAACCTAGGGATATCCCCCCTCTGGTAGATGAACATATATGCTTCGTGGCCCTGCTAGCCACACCCTGGACACACACCCATCGCAGCATACATGGTACATGTGCTCAACGGCCGGTACTACTGACGTCTGCTGACGGGGGTGGTTAATGGCATGGCACCCCGGCAGATGGACAGTGTACGTGACTATGCTGACACATATCACAGTGCACGTCCGCAACATGTACGCAATGGTAGGGACCATGCTATTCCACGCAGAGACATGGCAGTACTGGCCTATTCACAGACACCATGGTGGTAGTCATGTTCCATGCACATCTGCTGTATGGGCACATGTGCAGGCTGTTGCACGGTGGGTATATTTCACATGTGTGGGGTGCATCACTTGACAGTCATGGTGGGTCCTTGTGGTCCATCACATGCTCCAAGGCTAGCTACCTACACATGACTGCCGCACATTGCAGTGTGGGCCCTCAGGCAGTGTGGTGGTATGTCTGTGTTGTTTGGCTACATCCACATTCGATGTAGCGTACAACAGTCACCCAGGCATTGCCGACTGAGATGTTGTTGGCAATATGCCAGCCAATGGGGTACCTACCAACAATACACACTCTCACTCACTACAGGGTTGCAATCCATACATGGACATCGCAGTGTCCCTGTGGACACATACATGGTACTGCCATGCACACGTTATGTCCTAGGACACTGTCCCAATGTCACCTCCAATCTCCCTATCTGTTATGTCCTGCCAACCTGTTTGGTATGTGTCTCTGCAGCAGCCCACTGAATTAACTGTTAGCCTGTTCTTGGACATTGTGTACCTTGACCACCACACTACCGCATCTATCACACTACACATGGGTGGTACTGCATTGCACGTGTGGGACTGCATTCATACACCCATGACTGGACCATTCAGTATGGCACTGGGCACGTCCTCTCATCTGTGCTTCACACACTCATTGATGACCTCCATGCCTTTACTGGCACCCTTGTTGGGCCTCTGTGTGCCACAGCACACCACATACACATGCTGGCCACCTGTCATACCATTGCATGGGTGGTTGGTGTGGTGCAGAGGGTAACAGATCCAGACATTGTCCCCACATTGCCCTTCAGCACCATTCCACATTCTGGCATTGGCAATGTACACATCCACCATCACATCAACCCTGTGGCTCAGGATGTTAGGCTATATGACTGCTGCACAGGACACACAGTGGTGCAAGCATATCATGCTACCTACTACATGTCAGGTACATGTGACATTACACAGTCCTCAGTCATGTGGCCCCTCATGTTCACTATTTGCTTACATACACAACATGCTGTCACAGAGTACTGTCCATGCCTAGATATCCCAAATCTACATACCTGGCAGCATTGTAGCTCCACCAGCTCATACTACTAACAACCCATTACAGGTGTCGATTGTGGCAAATACATCGTGTGGATGTCATTGCGTCAGGATACATCACACATGGTGCATACACATCACCTTTGCATAGCAACAGTTATCCACTGGGTATCACATGGATACTGTCCCCATACATGCATATCACATTGTACATGGTTGCCGTACACACACATGCCCCACATGGTGCTGTGGTTGCCATATTCCACTGTGGCATGGGTACACATCTGCAGGGCCACACATATCTGTACTGTGTGTGTTGCTGTTACATAGGTAGCCTTTGTACCTGTGCAATACACACATCTACACACGGGCAGGGTTACAATAACACATTCGTGGTGGACCTTCCACAATGGCTACAACTTTACATGGCATGGCATTGTCATGCCGTGATGTATACCAGGCTCAGACAGTTTACATATGCGGATGACAGACGGGAACACATCTGTACTCATCTGCATACCACTTACACAGGGTGTCATCTACTCTGACATGGGCCATGTCCTCCGCATTAGTGATGCATGTAGTACTCATACATGGCAATGGCAGTGGGCAGGGTGAATGAAGCACTCCTGCATATGTGCACACATGCCACATTGCATGGCCTGGGCTTCTGTGTTGCTTCCCATGAACCACGACACACACCATGCTGTGGAACGTAGGTCCTGTGCACATCCCACAGGGACACACTGTGGCACTGGTCATGTGATAGCTCCCTTGCTGATAGGGTGACACATAGTCATGGTACCACCACAGCAGCAGTACTGTGTAGACATGCAGTTGACATCCACCTCTGCTGTTCAGTGGACACTACCATGGGGAGGTGACACTACTGTGTACACTGCACATGTGTTTACACATGGACTTCATTGTTGCACACATTGCACCTGCTACAGATCGTTTGGACATGGTTACTTGGTGTTCCTTCCATTTCGGGTGGCTATTCTGCTACTACTCTGTCCCATATGTACAGGCCATACATATCCTGTTAGTGTACATAACACTAGGCCATACCTCCATTATGCATGCTATGCCTGTGATACTGTGTATGATGTCTGTCATATCCACCATGACAGCTTTACATTACACATACTTGACATAGTAACCCCTACTGCGAGGCATACGTGCACGTCGTGAGCACATTATGTATGACATCGACGGTATATGCCCATACACATGTGTGCTGTGACAGTATACATACATGGCCTATCCCCTGCTGTGGCACTTCCTTGTTGGACATCCACTGCCAGCATCGGCGTGGGTGGTGGCATTGTTCTGTGTTTTGCCCCCCTGTGGCAGCCCTTGTGTTATCCCGGCTGTGTACATGATGTCCCACTGCTGTGCACACGGTGTCCACAGTCGTTGGTATGCTCAGCGGGATAGCACTACATAACTACCTTTCACCACTCTCTGCTTTATGGACAGGTATCCTTACTTACTAACACCGTTCACATACAGTGCAGCTTCGTCATACACATCATGCGTTACACACCAGTACATCTCGTGGGTTCTACATACCTTTCCTGTGTTTACTTCCGTTTTCCGTTGCGAGTCTCGCTATATCGTTATCTCTCACTCGAGCCGTTTTTATTAGTGGTTCGGTATGAGCATACAGTTTGAATATCCTAGGAGTCTTCCTTATATCCGTCGTCACCTGCGACATGTGGGTTCATCACACCAATAGCTGTTCCTCGGTGTGTACTTGCACGCATATCACCTGTGCATCTACTCCATTCGCATAGTACGCGTCGTAACTAGGGCATGGTTCATTCCTCGCCTGGGCGTTGGTTATGTGCACTACCTTCGTGGAGATGGTCTGTATTGTGTTATGTTATGTGTGACTGCAGCCGCTATGTGTGGCGTCAGGTACATTTCGCAGTGGTGTTAGCCGTGGATTGTGTGTGTTGGGTATGGTATTATGTTCGACATTTGGGTGTCCCTGTCCTGGCGGCGTCTGTCGATGGCGTTTTGCATTCGGATGTGTAACATAGCTCTTGTATTCCTTTAAACAACGGATGCAAGTAAGCATCCACTGCTGATAGTGTTTCCCACGTGAGATGTTGCGGTTATGCCGCTGTCATTGACTGCCTGTATGTTTTTGCTGCTATTGTGGCTTGTATCCCTTTGATATGTGCGATGGGGTATATCGGCGGTTGTGGGTGACGGGTCCTGGTTGTGGGCCTTGCATTTCTACATACATGGTATGCTTGTGTGTGTGCTCCATCCCTGCCTGGGTAGCTGCAAGTTACCTGTCTGTTGTTCTGGGAGTGTAGGTTTTGTTGATGTCGTCTGGTGTCGGTATCGCCTGCATGTGTGCTTCCTACATGTATTCCTCCATCACATCGGTAGTATATCTGCGGTTGTTCGTACGTGACGACTATCCCTTGGCATTTTGTCCCGGATATTTACAGTCTTTGTGGTCCTGTACTTGGGACGGCCTGTATGCTACCGGTTGCCACCTATTCGGGTGGCGATTGCTTGTTTGACACTCATAGAACACACAGCGGTGTTTACGGGCCGATACGTAGCCACGATTGGTGCCGGGGTAGCACATGCGTATTTCCGCGGTACATGACTATTGCTGTGTAACGTTGCCAACGTATCGTTTTGCAATTAACATATCGGTGCCTTACATACGGTCATGGTTTGTACATACGTCCTTTGCATTTCATGTTGGCTATGGTCCTGTGGTACATTCTGGGACATTTTCGCGTTGCATCATTTAACGTCGCCACGCGCCTAGCCAGGGAGGGGCTCTCAGTACTACTTTGGGGGTACTGCTATACATACGCCTGTGGTTCCTATACTGTATGCCTACACATGTTATTCCACTCCGCCTATCACATGTCACCTACATACACATTTTACAGTGGCACACACATTACACTCGCACAGCGAACACACGACACCCTCACCGCACACATACACATACTGCCGGTGTCACAGGGACGGTTGCACACAGTACCTGCGTTGCCCGCATCACCGGCGGTGGTGTCTACCTCCCCCCTCATATCCTAATAATATTACCCGCACATGTCCTGTTACTGTACCGTGGCCTGGCGATCATCCCGACTCGCGATTATGCATTTAGGTAGGTTGACCTTTCCATGGGTGGCGTTCCCTGTCCTGTCAGCCCTCCCAGATACTCAGGTTGTCGTTCACTATGTTTACTATGTACAGATATCACGTCTTACTTCTCTGTCACCTTGCATCCCTCTGATTCCCTGTCTTACCTGTTGTACTTTATATATGTGTATGTGTACATATATTTCTACGTGTGTAATGATATCTATCTCCACATCTGTGTATGCACATATGTACATATGTATACACCTTGCGGCGAACGTGGCAGCATACGGCAACGCCGTCTGCTGTAGGACCCGCGTACGGTTGAGGTGTTGGCGTTCCATGCTCCGCTGGCTGTTGGGTGTGCAGTGTTTGGGTGCTACCTATGTTGGAGTCACACATGGGACCACCCATACGGTACACATTATGGGCGGCCATGTTTGTGTGACGTCCATTTCACTGTGTGTGCAGGTAGGGAGGTGTCAGTCCATGGGGCCTACGCTGTCAGAGTATGTGCTATACGTTCCCTCTTTGCCAAGGCATAGGCATATTGGATACGCCTCCGTCTGCCTACTGGGGCTGGCACAGTGTGTTCATGGTGCTGAACGCTCTGTGCCTGTGCTTGCCTTGGCAGTTGTGGTGGGCTTTGTGGCCCTTCACCATTATGTCCCTGCAGCAGCTGTTTCCGCAGGATCATGTTATGTAGCATGGCACATACTATGAATATGTGGGCACATGTGCCTGGAGAGTACTGCAGGGCTCCACCAGATGTATCCAAGCACCGGAACCATGATTTCAGCATCCCAAACACACGCTCTATGATTATTCTGGTTTGTGCGTGTGCCTCATTATGGCGTTCTTGCATGTGTGTGTGTGCATTTCTGATGGGTGTCATCATCCACGGCTCCAGTGCATAGCCAGCATCCCCACAAGGTGGCCTTGTGTGATGTCCCCCCTGGTGAATACCTGATAAAGCTGTGAGGCATGCCAGATATGGGAGTCATGGTAGCTTCCAGGGCTGCCAGCACACACATCCATGATAATGCCCTGCGCATTGCACACGACCTGGCAATTGATGGAGGGGAATCCCTTGCGGTTTATGTAGCGTCTACCCTGCTCCCCAGGTGGTGACTTGATTTGTATGTGCGCACAGTCTATCGCACCCAGTACCTCCGGTATTGTGCCACACGGTGGAAGTGGCGCATATTGCTAGCCAACTCCTCCTGAGATCTGGGGAAGTATATACTCATGGGCATGTAACATGGCATCCAGGAACTGGTGTAGTACCCTGAATGCTGATGCCTGTGAGATGCCCATTATATCCCCGGTTGGCCTTTGAAAGGTACCTGTAGCCAGTATTCGCAAGCTTACACATACCTTTGTGTCCACTGGGATGGGCTCCCCTCTGTTGTTTCTTGTTCTCAGGCGTGGCCGGCACAGCTCCACTATTTGCTGTAACGTGTCCCTGTCCACCCTGTAACGCTCTACTATCTCCACATCTTGAAGCCCCTGGTAGGTTACCCTTGGTCTGAACACTCTCCTTCTCCTCTGAGGCCTACGGTAGTTGTCGGCACCCTCCTCCACAACTCCGTCTGTCTCTGACACATGCTGATGTATCACGGCCACGGCGGCACCCAACATATACATTTTAAAAGTTCCCCGTCTGTTTACACATAAAGTGCGATGTTTGGGAATACGCGCTGTGTGTTGTGTGCATTCGCACTTTATACTGTTGTGCTGTACACCCGGTGATGTCATTGGGTGTGTCTGTGCGGCCGTATCTGTGGATTATTTTCCGTGTTTTACCGTTGGCACTGCAACGCTGTTGCCTTTGGTGTTACATTACACTTGCCTGCATTGGTTTAGCTTCAGACCTTACCTTACTGTTTCTGCACGTTGCACCTACTATTTCCTTGATTGCATCCTGCAGAGCCCTGTCATGTGTCATTTCTGAGACATGGCATATCATGCATTTTGTCTGCCGCCGCCGTTATGCTACCTCTCTACTTGGCTGTGCTGTATCGGTTCTTCACTCTTTGCAATTCTGCTACATCCCCTACTTTCTTTGCATTCATATGCCTCCCCTTTCCCGTTTTGCGGGTTTTTGCATGCAGAGTTGTCGGCTGCCGCCAATTGCCCTTCGTGGGTTGATTGGTGTTGATTGCTCATTACGACTCCAATTACACTGCTTCCGCATTTCCTCATATTCTCCATCACCTTCCTGTATCCGTTGTTGTTGTAGGCGGCCGTCACATGACTGGGTTGGAACGTAGTCATCCTCGTGCACATGCATCTCTGCGGCGCATTGTGTGCTCTCAGCGCATCTATTTCCCCACCGCGGTCCTGCTGCTGTGATGTGCATTGTACAGCCCATGTTTGCTGGGCTCCAATGTGCTTCCTCTACAGTGGCACACCCTCTGCAGTTGACATGTATTCCCTCTGGGCCACTCCTCGGTGTATTACCGCTGCGCTTGGTGCAGCCTTCGCCAGCGGGGTTTTGTGATTCAGTATTATCTGCCTCATTTGCATGGCATTGACTACTAATACATAGTTACGGCGCCGAACACTGCCGCCACTCCTTGGCAACCCTTGCGCTGTGGTTGTGGCTTTCCATGCATACTATGGTGTATTGTGGCTGTGAAGCTGATGTGTATTATACTGCTCCTTTAGGACATTGTCATATTATTTCATTGTTTCGCACCTTCCGCGGACATGTCCTGGGGTTCTGCTGTGGTTTCTGCGGACATACCATTTATGTCATTATTTACATTTTGTGCATGTTTTCTTTTGACATTCTCGGTGTCTTTCGCCATTGGCATATTGCACCTGTATGATACCTGACGTTGACAGCCTTCCATTACTCCTATGTCATGTTTGGGTAAATGTAAACCGTTTTTTTTTGGTTTACATTACCGTGCCCTTATGCTACGCCTGCGCCACTTCGTGGATCGCTATATACCTTCATTTGCATGGTGCAACACCGCACATGGGGTGTTTAGCATACCTACGTCGGGGGTGGTGCAGATCCGGCGCATGCCGGTAGTGCACGTGGAATTGGTTTGTACCTGAATCGCTCGGTGGCCATATTTGGCGTTGTAACGCCTACGCTATGCGTGCGCATGGCACAAGGTTCATGAATCCCGGGGAATGTAAATAAGTATCTGTTCTTCTAAAGATGTATGATGCATTTTGTTACCTATAATATTTTGCATCTGTATGTCAATTACTGTCAATACCTAACTCTACATCATTTTGCAGGTGTGGTTAAAAGGAAAAACTGAATCACTAAAAAGCAGTCATGGTCTTTGTTTAGTTTTCAAACCATTTGCTGCTTTAACATGAGGAGGATGTCCAGAAATAAAAATTAACTATAAAACACAATGTATGAGAAGTGTAACAATACACTTTAAGACAGGTCTAGATACCTTCTGAACACATTCATACCTTTCAACTGTTCAGATTTTTGCCAAATGTCCAGATTTTTTTCCTCATATTTTAGTGTATTCCTCATAAAGTTTGTGGTTTTCTAGATTTTTATGATAAATCAGTGAGGACTGAATTCATTAAATAATGACAGGCATTTGAGTTTACAACTTCACATCCTTCAGAAAATGCATGATAACACAATGCCTATTATTCTAGAAACTTTCTAAGTTTATAAGAGCAATATTTAAAACGTGTCCCTATTTCTGAGGCTTTGTCTCCCCGTTATTTTTGGCTTTGTCCAGAATTTGTGTGTTAAGAGGTTGAGAGGTATGCACTTATCTATAAACTGCTTAATGAAGGATTTTATCCTCACTTTTGCAAAAATTAATGTTACTCAGATCATCTTATGATCTCCAAAGTAATTTCTCACTGAAACTTGACAGACCCCCGTTTCTCATTAACCTCGTATGAAAAATCTTTCTACAAGCTTACCAGTACAGCATGGAACAATATACCATTCAGAATTTCTGCTTTAAATATGTTTTCTCTTTTTTATTAAAAAGTTAAAAAGCATGTATACTAGAAAAAATGTAAATGTACATGCTTTAAATTTGTTGTTTAAATATCCCAGTTTATTCTAGTTGTATGATTACACTTTCAGGTTTTATTTCAGCTAAACTGTCAGCAGTGCCTTATACTCTGATTACGCCTCTTTTGTTATATAGCGTTGGCATATACTGAATACAGCTTGTCTATCTTTTCTTTCTCGTCCTTTATTTCCTCATATAGCCTGCTTATAATCTATTGCAAATTAAGCCTTGTGCTCTACATATTGCATACAGCTTACAGTATATCTTGTTTCTCACTTCCCTTCTTTCCACTCACTTCTTATTAATTCGTAACGATTGAATAAGTGGCTATTACAGATACATCACACCTTTGATTAAGCCTTGTGCATACCACATCTAGCTTATCTAGCCTTCGCTTCTTCTCTTTATTTTCGTTTTCTCTTACACCATACTTGAGTAAATTGCAGATCTTAGATACTGTCACCTTTATTTGTTTTTAATGCATGTAATGCATACCTCTCAACTGTCCAGATTTTCACAGAATGTACAAATTTTTGGCTCATATTTTTGATCTATTACTCATTAAATTTGTGATTTTTCTGGATTTTAAAGGCAACTTAGTGAGATTTAAATTCCCTAAATAATGACATGCATTTGAGTTTCAGACTTCAGATCTTTCAGAAAATGTATGTTAAAATAAAACATGTTACTATAGCAACTTTCTAAGTTTATAAGAGCAATATACAAAATATGTCCCTATTTTGGGGCCTTTGTTCCCCCATTTTTTGGGGATTTTTCCAGATCTTTTGCACTAAAAGGTTGAGACGTATGATGCAATGAGTTCATTACTTGTCTTGATTTATTACTGCCTTGCTTCCTCTCTGTATATTTGTGGTTATGCTAGATGCTTCTTGTTGTATTATTAAATTAAGTTTGTCTTGTTCATGCCATATGGCCCTGGGTGATAAATGAAAAGGGTGTTATACTAGAAGATTAACCTGGTTATCAAACAAACAAGTAAATAAATAAATAAATAAATTGTATACTGACCTTGCCCTAAAGACCAAAACACTGTCAACCTAGTCCCTGGGGCCTTAACTTACTTAATGTCAGGTTTAGTTGTCTTGCAGAACTATAAAGTGTAGAAACTAATTGTGTCCCCTTATCACCATCCCATTCACATTCAGATAGTATACTTCTCAGTCCATAGAGTGAGCTGAATCCTGCAACACCAGTCTCAAGGGTTCATCAACCATGCATCTCACTTGCCAATAATTATAAAAAGTAGATGGTTTTGATGATAAAAATCACCTGATGTTCTCACAGTCCTTAAATCTTTACAGCCTAGTGATGCCTCCAGGTGTTACTGCAGTTAAATCCTACTGACGCCTCTAGACATATTTTATATCCTATTTATATTTGCTTTAATAATTTCAAAACCATGCTAAATTTATGCCATTGAAAGGTTTCTTCTTAAAGCTTACATAGTGGCCAACAAAAATAGCATTGTCTAGTGCTGCTTAGCAGATGTTGATCGGTATTCTTAAAGAATTTATTTATTTATATTGCCATAATTGTCACATTTTTTAAATGTGTCAACAACCAAGTAACTTTGACATAACTGTTCAGCTTTGTATGGAAGCTCAGAGATGGATGAAAAATGCAGTTGACAGCATGAGCTTAGCTTTAGTGATTAATGAGATATTGTACATTGTTTATGAAATATTATACAGTTAATATTTACTGCTCTTATTATGACTTATAAAATCCACTTTAAGACCTGCAATCTAATGACCACCGTAGCTGTAAAGATGTGTTTGTGTTTAACAGTTTGCAATTTACATTTCTTTAGTAACCTTTACAGCTCCAGAGCATGTGTTTGAAAAGTGAAACCATAACTTGATTTTGTCAAAAAGCTCAGGAAGAAATTGTTAAGAGCTCCTGATCTCCACTGGTGTGAATGAGTTAACCTGGTCTTCTGTCACTTCCTGGTTCTGTACATATCCATCACGTGCATCCACTCATGAGCTCCATTTGCCACAGGCTGTGTTTATATCTTGGTAACTACAGGTAAAGAAATAAATAAGACTAAAGTCTGACTCTCTTTATCTTTTAGTAGGCCTGCAGTTGTCTGTAATGTCTATTTTACTGAGGAGAAAAAGTGTTAATAAACTCCAGATACAGTCTCTTATCTGTCAACATAGTATATCCTGCTCTAGCTCAATATCCACAAAGTCTTACAGTGCTGATTTGTACAGTATCAAAAAGTAATCCAGTGCAATGGCATAATATATCTCCTGAAATTTTGGATGACCAATATATGTTCATCTTTTAATACCCACAGCATATTAAAACTAAGTATTAGTTTCTCATTAGCCCAAAACTACAAATTGTAATCTCAAGTTACTTGGTCAATATTCTGAGGACACCACTGCAAGATCCTGCACTACACACAAAGTGGGAACGTCCTCATTTGTACTGTTAAAATCCATATATTGATAACTGTTGAAATTTGCTAATCCAACATGACCTTGTTTTGGTTTCAGCAAGGAGTATCTTGGTTTCATCAGATGGCATATGCAATCTAGTTAACTGACTGACATTTTCCAAATTCATCTTATATCCCAGTACTGCACATAACAAAGGAATAACATTCATAAATAGCTATTGTATATTATGTTAAATAAATCAAAATATTATCACCAAAAAAAAAAAGTGAATGATTATTCTTTTTAAACTGCAGTTCTCATTTACCTGACTTCACTGAGTTTTGGGGCAGAGTCTCAGGGCAACATGCAAAAAGAAGATGAGAGAAAGGATAGGCCTGTCTCATCCTCTTAAATTAAACAGTGTCAGTATGAAAGGAGAGGCAGCTGCTAATTCTCACCTGTGATCTTTAGTTTCAGTAGGTGCTGATAAGGGCCAGTAATCAAACAGCTGGTTGCCCGTGCTTCTGTAACAACTCACCCAGGAAGGACAAACTCATGCTTGTCAATCCTTTTCTGAATTCAGGCATAGCGCTAGGTACTTTCTTCTTCTTCTTGGTGCCTCTTCTAGGATGAGTACAGCTTGTCTGATATTATCTGTAGATTCTTCACATTGAGTAGATAAATATTGTTCCAGACACAGCAGTCCAACATCACAGTTAAACTTGCCACCCAGGGATAGAGATGCAGATGCTAGTCTAGTGTCAATACTGGTGTAAAATGGATAGAGACATGGGGGTAGAGAGTAAAGTTGTTGTTCTCTATGGTATCAGAACTCTCTGCACATCTCCAGTCCTCAAAGTCATTGAGGTAGTAACTTGTGCAACTGTTTTAAACAAAGGTACAAATAACAGTAAGAAGGGGTACTAAATTGTCTATAAAATTCTGTAGGCATGCTGTGTGGGTCTGTGGTATTCTAGGTTTATGGCATTTTCCACCCATCTAGTAATTCCATTAGAGGAAATAAGGCCATCCAGACAGTTTGCTACTGGTCTGAATCTGACAAGCTCTTCAGCTTTATACTGGAAAAATAAAACTCTTCACCATGTGAATCTGCCAGCCATCATTCAAGTACAAATGAGCAGGATACCAAAGACAAAATGCATCAATGATGTTCAAGAGGGGTCCACCATTTCACCTCCCTCATGAAATCTAATTTTCATTATTTTATGCCTGGCTTTATGAACTTTTATTTAACTGTTAATGATCTTACAGATTTATAGTCCCATTTAAAATCCTTTTATCCCAGGCACTTTAATATGAAATATATCTTTTTGGCCATAAAAATCTCAAAATCTGTGACCCTGCTTTGGGCTTGGCCTGGCTTTGCTAGAGCCCCAATTCCTTCTCACTTCACTCCTAATGTTTCTGCAATACTCTTACTTGTCGCGCCAAAGAAAAAACTGATCTTGCTTCATACCTCTCCATTCACTGATGCTGTATGCTGTAACATGGCTGCTAAGAACCACCATGACTCTTATTTCATGTTAAACAGATGTTCAGCGCTACACATTTGCTGTCTGTATTTATAGATTTGGCATATTCAGTGATCAGATCCTGAAAGCTCAGCAAACTTTAAGATTCTTTTTTTCTCTCAAATAATATTTATTTTACAATAGCGGTAACAAACAGTAAATACATGAAGGTACAAAGAGTTCAAGTACAGTAAAGATATAATATTAAAGTCATACTTAGACATTATATATTATATACCCTCCAAAACATAAGCTATATACCTATATACAAATATATACATATGATACTACTGTAAGCATTAAAGAAAGAGCCAAGCAGTTCAAGTAAGAGCCTGTGTGCCTAAAACAAAATGAGGGGACACATCAGATCTAAAATAGCACATTGTATCAGCACAAAATTAAATTAATTAAGCAATTGTTCAATCTCCCTGAATGAGGTCGAAAATCAGCTTCCAAAATCTTTGATAGTATACTTGTTTATTGGGGTCATTTATAAATAATTTTCGTGATGATATGTATTTGGTTGCTAGATTCCTGAAACCATTCCAAGATAATTTGGTACAATCCAACCAATTTTTAGTTATGTAGAATTTAATTAGTAAACAAAGGGTAACGAGCACATGAAATTTCAGTCTGGATAATCTAATATCTGTAATATGTAAGACCGTTAGTTCCCAAGATAGGGTTGACTTTTGATATCCCACTTTTTCTAGTCTAACTTTGAGAATGCACCATAGTTTATATGTGTGATTGTACGACCATAGGATGTGTAGGAGATCCACTTGAGGAAAGGAGCAGCATGAACATGAAGGGGAGACATTAGGGTTAAATGTATTTAATATGCAGGGGGTAAAATAAGAGTTATTATTAATCACTAATTGTGTGTATACTAGCTATTTGAATGGGAAAAGTTTTATAGTGGATTCTATAGCTCTAAGTTTTTGGTATTCCCTGAGATCAGTACTATGTTGATTCCAATAGTTAGAAAATAATAGTGTATCTTGAAATTTAGAGGCCACCACCAATTTATAGGTATTTGATATCATTTTTTTTGTTACCATATTTATGAAATTTATTACCCCAGCTATACCGGTTTCGATATTTATATTCGATATAATGATGTGACCACTGATCCCATTCACAATCAAGGGACTGAGTGTTCCATCTTATTACCTCCATCTACTTCCAGTTCTGTTACTGTGGCTGTAACAGGAGCACATAGCGAAGAACAGTCATCAGGCTCACCTTCGTTTTCATCTATAGTACGTCGGCCCAGAGACGACTTAGGAAATAATGAACAAGTAGTTCGTAGGAAGACGATGGGACAAGTTACGAGCAATTCCCATGATACCACTAAAGAGGTTACAAACCTCTATTTTCCACTGCCCTTTCGAGTGGAGAACAAACTGAATTGGAGTCCTCAGTACAAAACAAGGAAACGGAAAATTTCAGAAGGTCAGTTAGAGTTTCAACGCAAGCCATTGAAACCAGTACAGAAGACTTAGTAGTTAATGTTTCAACATATAATTTAACAAAACATGAATTATCTGTTTTAAACAGAGGTCTTTCTTTCATCCCCTTTCAGAGTGTGGATGTAAGTGAACTTATTATTGACATTAAGCAGTTTACTAGGAATATTGCTTTAGCATTACAGTTTAAGAATGATGAAACTCATGTAATGAATTTTGCTTTCAGGAAACCTTCTGTATATATACCACCTTCGCACAAAATTACACAGTTTTGAGAAAGCTTGTGTTAATGATTTTTTATTGAATTTTGAAAATAATAATATCGAACCAGAATTTTTTAATTTAACGAAGGAAGAGAGATTAGCTCTTAATACTCTAAAGAATAATTCTAATATTATTATTAGACCTGCCAATAAGGGAGGAGCCACAGTAGTTCTAGACAGAATACATTATGACAATAAAGTTATAGAATTATTATCTGATACTAATACGTATGTTAAACTAGATTTTGTTGGTCTAGATAAGCTTATTAAAACAATGCATGCCAACCTTTATGATATGTTGATATGTTATATAATAGATGAAAATTTATATCAATATTTTTTAGTTGAGAAACCTTTGGTTCCAGTGTTTAGAGTTCTTCCTAAGATTCATAAGAATTTGTATGACCCTCCATTTAGACCGAAAGTATTTCTATATTTTTGGAGAAACAACTTAGACCAATAGTAGATGAAACTGTTTTTATACTTCGAGACACACAACATTTTTTAGAAACTTTAGCTTGTCATAATAGGGTAGATGAAGTAAAGGACTCAGACTATTTAGTCACTCTGGATGTTACAGCTCTATTTACGAGTATACCTAATGATGTGGGTATAGAATACTTGAGATTGTTTTTATTACAGAAAGGGATGCCCAATAGTAAGATTATTATGATTACTATGTTACTGGATTTAGCCCTCTCCAGTAATGTTTTTACTTCTCATAGTAACTACTTTCTTCAGGTTAAGGGAGTAGCAATGGGCACAGCATGTGCCAATTCATATGCTAACTTAGTTTTAGCATATTGGGAATCTACTTATGTTTTAGGACATGAAAACTATTCTGAATATATTAGATATTACATGAGATTTGTAGATGATGTTTTTTTGGTTTGGAGAGGGGACCTTGCCACCCTACGAGAGTTTATTACATATATTAATAGTACTACCACATTTTTAGAACTGACTGATACTGTATCCCTGACTAGAATTGAATTTTTAGATGTGTCAATAAGTAAGGAAGGAGGGAAACTTACAACTGAGGTATTTCGTAAACCTTGTAGGAGGAATAATATACTTCACAGAGACAGTATGCATCCTTCACATGTGTATAAGAATGTTATTAAGAACCAAGCAGCATGTTTTTCAAAAATTACTAGTGATGATTTAATGTTTACAGAAGCTATTAAAAATATGGAGGATGAATTCACAGTTAGAGGCTATCACAAGAGGGAACTTAGTGGGATTTTTAGCACAGAACGTGATGGGAAGGACAAACCATATATAAACAGGAACATGCCCTCAGCCAGAACTAATGATAATCGTGCTAACACTAGTAAGAGGAGACTAGCAATATCTTATACTAACAACAATCCTTTTATAGTTGACATAATTAAAAAACACTGGAACATTCTACAATTAGATGAAAATATTATGAGAATAGTAGGAGACAGACCCTCTTTTAGTTATAAGAACACCAAGTCTCTTAACAGGTTACTATGTTATAATCATAATAGACATGATGGTTTGATATCACAAAGGAAAGGCACACAAGCATGTCGTACCTGTAATCAGTGCAGTTATATTAAGAGTTCATGTGAATTTATACATACAGATACAGGCAAAAGATATGAGTTTACTAAGTATGCTGATTGTAAAACCATGAACGTGGTTTATTTAACTCAGTGTAATAAATGTCAATGTTTCTATGTAGGCATGACCACTAGAACTCTAAGGGAGCGTATTAGGGAACATATTTATGCCATCAATAGAGAGGATGAGACCGATGCACTAGCTTATCATGTGCTACATAGAGATAGCACACATACCTTTAGTTTCCTAGTATTGGAACATGTCTATAGTACTGAAAGGTTAGGCTGCATATGTAATAATGTGGAGAAGAGAGAGATTAAATGGATACTCAAGTTAGCAGCGGATAGAGGTCATGGCCTTAATAATAACATTTCTCTGAGACCTTTTTTGGCAGACAGGCCTTTTAAAAATAAATAGTAAGTTTTTATACCCATAAAATTTTATTTTTAAAGGGTTTTATTAGCATGGGTTTTCTTCATGCTTATATTTATATGTTTTTGTATTAAATTTTGATATGCACAGGAACTTTTGTAATTATATATATATGTTATTCTTTGTATATGTTTTTATGTTGACTAAAGAAATTAAGCAGCACTTACTAGCAACAAAGTGATTCATCTACACTGCATTTCTCTTTTAATAATTAATTGTCTTTGATTGAATGTTATATTGGTTCTCCAATAGGAGCTATTCTGTTATTATATAAAGTTATATTGTAGTGATGGTTAATTAAGTCTGATGAAACTTCCAGGAGATGTGAAAGCTCTCACTCATCTTTATTTTGTTGTAATAAAGCTTTTATTCGGATATTGGTTGGCTTCGATTGTCCTGGTGTATCCTCCTTATGTGACTATTGGTTTCGATATTTGGTTCATCAGCCACAATTGTTGTTATAAGTTCCCTGATGTGACATAAGATAATAGTGTATTTCTGACCTAATTTTAATTCATATCTCAGTTATTATAGTGATTTATCCTTATATCTATGTATAGCCCATATAGTGCATTTTATTGTTTAGTTTGATGTTCGGGTTCATATGAATTGGTTGAAGAAAGGGAATGGCCCTATCCAGCTCCATATATTTTATTAAATTTTGAAAACTTTTTACTCTTTGCTTTAGAATACTACTCATAGGAAGGCTATTTAAACTTATAAAAGTTGAGAAAGAGAGATCTTTGGGATTAAATTTGTTGCTACTTACATGGTCGTGCCAAATCTTCACCCAGAGATGGTGCCATATATCTCCCTTCAAATCAAAATTTGATATTAAAATAACTCTATTTGCACAAATAATCCAGTAATACAGTCAAAAGCCTGGCAAACCTAATCATCCTTTTTTTTTTTGGGGGGGGGGGGTAACTTAATTTTTGATAACTTATTCTAACAGCTTTTGTGAACCAAATTAATTTGTCCAGCTCTTTATTAATTGTTTTGGAAAAAGTCATTAGGGATGACTAGGTTTGAAGCATTAAATTGACATAATAATTTAGGTAATACATTCATCCTGACAATTGCCACTTTAGATAAAAAGGACAGATTTAGTTGCTGCCACCTGTGAAGATCCTGTAGAATACATGTCCATGTTTTCATAAGGTTGTTCTGATACATGGTTAAGGAAGAGTGGTCAAATTGTATCCCTAAATACCTGAAAGAGGATTCTAATTTGAAAGGATATTCCGATAATATATATTCTTTATGGTATAGTGGATTAATGGGAAAGATAAGTGACTTCTTTTGATTAACTTTATAGTTCGAGACCTTTGAAAATCTATCAATTGTATTAATTAGCCTCTTAATATCTGATATGGTGCGCTCAAAGTATATATTTAAATCATCCACATAAGCGGATAGACTAGCTTTGACATTCATAGTTTTAGGGATGGAGTGAGAAGCGGCTTGGGAGATATAAAGTAGCAGTGGCTCAAGGTATAGGTTAAACAGGGGGGAGAGAGGGGGCAACCCTGTTTACTACCATTAAGGAATCTAATGGGTTTAAATAAGATTTTATTAATGTAGAGGTAAGTATATGATTTATTATACAGAACTTCAATAATGTTAATGAATCCTTTGGGAATGTTGAATTGAGCCATAGTCACAAATAAGAAATTCCAACTAACTCTGTCAAACGCTTTACAAGCATCAAGTACTAATCCATAACTCGGATTCTTGACATTTTTATTGAGATGTAACATAGCATCTAATATTAAATTATTATCCCAAGTCTGCCTGTTTGACATAAATCCAGTTTGTTCAGGAGCAATTATATAGGGCATAACTCTTTTAGTCTCTTAGATAGAATTGAAGACAAAAGTTTAATGTCCACATTAATTAAATAAATTGGTCTATAATTATGTGAGTTTGACGTGTTCAGACTGTTTTTAGGAATAAATATTGTTTTGGATTTTTTTAAATAACAATCGGATATGCCATACTCCTTAATATAATTATAGTCTTTCAACGGGTTAGATGACAAGATCTGGTTAAATGTTTTATAAAATTCTGTGCTCAATCCATCCAGACCTGGTGCTTCACCTTTTTTTCATTTCTCTATGATATCAAATATTTCTTGTTGATTAAGAGGAGTGTTTAGGAGCTCTATGTGATTCCTATTTAATTTAGGAAATGTACTATTATTAAAATAACTTATAATTTTTTCAGGAGATGGTTGCTAGTTACTCAGGCCATATAGTTCTATATAGATCTAATGAAATAGTTCTACTATTCGTGTGTCTGTTTTATAGATCTTATCTTGATAATGAAGTAATGAAATTCTAGCTGTTTCTTGTCTATTTGCAATAATTCCAGCCAAGACTTTAGATGGAAAATGTGCCCATTCTGAGTATTTAGCTATGCATCTAGGCTCATACAAGGGATAATTATGCTGGTGCAATTCATGCAGTTGTCTTTGGGTATTATTTATTAGACTTTCAATCTCAGAGTTTGGTTTAAGTAGAAGTTTTTTTCTAATTCTATCAGTTCAAACATTCATTTATTTTCTTTTTCCTTAACCAATCTTTTAAAATAAGTTGCTTTCTGAAAAAGGACCCCTCTCATCTGTGCCTTGCAAGCTGCACATTGTATATCTGATGGAATATTAGTACTTTCCATATTTATATCCAAATGTAACAAGATATCTGACATCTCTCAGACTATCTTTGATTTAAGTAATAGATTATTAATTAAGGACCAATTGCAATTTCTGATCCTTTTTGTTGATTTATCAGGGAGACTTTATTTCAGGGTAATTTTTGAGTGATCTGAGAACTGCCTTGGTTCTGCAGAGTACTTAATATCTCCCTCTGCCAAAGTCTCGGAAATAAGGAAGAAATCTGTCCTTGACCATGTGTTTTGACATTTAGAATAATATGTGTATAGACTTTTTGTCTCCTGACCTTCCTCAAATGAAATAGTATCTATCAAACCTAAATCAGCTATAAGTTCACTTAGGGCAGTTGAGGCCTGCAAGTTTTTTGCTAGGGGGTTACTGATATGGTCTATTCCTGGGGTAATAACCACATTCCAATCTCCACCTAATATGTATTCATAATCAGGGAAATTACTTAGGATATTGTGTATATCTAAGACGAAATCTTGCTGTTTCTGACAAGGACCATAGACATTAAGAAAAAAGGTTGGTTTTCTATTGGATGTGTTTAGACGTACGAAATAACACCAACTACCCCTTCCATCTGAGTGATGGTCTGTGATTACTTGCTGAAAAGATTTTTTAATAATAACAGCTACACCTTTAGAAATTGAACTATCCCCAGCTGCAACTATTGTTTTAATGCATTTTTTATTTAGGACACCTTTCTAATCTTCTTTAAACATGTGTTTTTCTTGTAAAAAACATATAGTTGCCTCTGATTTGTAAAATAAGTGCAATAACAGATTTTTCTTATTTTTATCTTGTAACCCCCTCACATTCCACGAATCTATAATCCATAATCCTAGGACTTAATCAGTGAAGTAAATTCTGCTGTTACTGTATTGTGATATTTATATTCATCAAGGCTCCAGAAGATTTTAATAAATGCAAGATATATAAAAAAAGAGAAGAGGGGTACACCCAAAAGCATATTCCCATCAGTAGCATCACGCTCTTTCAAACCTGATCCTGTGCCTAACCACTCGTCCCACTTATTTGAAAGAGTACAAGAAGATAAGGTTACGAATGCAAAACTTAATAAGAGTTTTCTAACTTGAAAAGTTGTGTAACCTATAAATTACATTTCAAATACTTCCTCTAACAATTTACATATACGAGAACATATATACAATACCACTCCAATTCCTAGAATCATCATCCCTTTCCCTTCTTACAAGGTATCCATACTACTTCTAAATGAACATATATATATATATATATATATATATATATGTGTGTGTGTGTGTGTGTGTGTGTGTGTGTATATATATATATATATATATATATATCTATATATATATATATTTATATAGCCACGATGATATTTACTGAACATATGATACACTTAACCCTTGTTTTAACGGCATTATATGTGCAGTGTTACAGATTCAAGTAAGATAACTAGATATAAATTAGTTAATACGAGTAATATGGGGGTTCTACTACACATGCAAACCTAATACATATTATATGCTGCTAATTATAAATGTAACCAAAAGACAGCTCAGAGTCTTCGTGAGAACAGTACAATAAGTCATGGCATATTATGATACATTATAACATCAACATTTAGCTTTTAAAAGGGCTGTGTATATAGTTTCCAGCCCCAACAAAATGTAGGTGTAAGATTAATAACAAAAAAAAAAAAGAAATCAAAAGATATAAGCAAATTTTTAACTGCACTGAGGAAGTGTAGTGTCCTCACTATCATACTCCTCGCATCTTGTGTTTGGATTAACTTAATACGTTTCTATCTGTACGGTAAATGAGAACAACTGTGACAATATTTTCCTTGTATTGCCTGCAATCTGATAACATAATATGTTAACCTTATTTTTATAACCAAATACTTTAAACAGTCAAGACTGCAAGAAATAAATTTAGTATGAGATAGTCCCGGACAGGATCAATGCATATCACCTTTATTTCACTTTCAAACCTTATATTTAACCAAGGTCTGAAAATTAAAAGCCATCATTAAGACTTAAAAGTAACATTAGTTCTTGTTAACATATCACCAGCATTAACGAACAGTTGTAAGAACATGCAAGGAGACATTCTGTAACTATTTTATATCTTTTTATTGAAGATATTTACCATCAGTGTCGAACTAATTCTTGATATCATGTTCAGAGTTTCACTTGTAGAATATGGAAAGTCGTGGAAGCCTTGTTTGTGATTCTTATACATCGGAGGAAGGTTAAGGTGCTAAAACAGGAAGAAGTAACCTAAAATTCACACCTACCTCCCAACCAAAACTAACAAAAGAGTTCCTTAAAGGACACTATCTCAATACTGAGCACTTCTGGTTAAGTAATATTTAAACTTAAAGCATTATACCATGACAAGATTTTCTTGGCAGACCATAGCTACTACAATTGATAGGCTTGTCCGATAAGACAAGCTATCAAGAGACAACGCTTGTAAGTTTATCTACCAGGAAGTTTATGAGTCTGGGGCTTTACCAAAGGCTTTCACAAAGGTGGCTTTGGCTTCTTTAGGTGAGTCAACAGTATATTTAATATCCTTGTGTACAAAAATCAATCCTTGTGTACAAAAATCAGTGTGTTTGGATATCTCATTTGAAACTTGATTTTATGAGTTCCACACAATAGATCGAGAGCTTCTTGTACTTCTTAATGGCTAGTGGGGGGTCTTGTGATAGAGTTATTTTATGACCTTTCCATACAATCTGATTCTGTTTTTTAGCCACCAACAGTACTCTTTGGATGTCTTGGAAATTTAGCAGTTTGACATAAATCTGTCCAGGGGTATCAGTGTTCTATTTAGTATATACAGCTCTACGTACTCTTTCAGTAACAATTCCACTAGTGTTCACTTCTGTTTGAAAAGCTAATTTGCATATTTGTAAGGATATCTCGGTTAACTGATCATGGTTATAGGATTCTGGTACACCTCTCACTAAAATATTATTGCGCCTACTCCTAGCTTCCAGATCAGTAATCTTCTGTTGGATATCTAGTAAAGTGGTATTTTTGGTGCTCAGCTCCTCTTTCAGCAAGGATATCTGTATGTAGTTCGTTAGTTTTGGTATTCTCCTCTATGCTATCCATGCACACCATAATCTAGTTTATCTTGTTACCAAAACTAGAAAACTGATTTGAAAACGCTTGCACTGCCATTTGGAGAGGTAATAAAGCTTCTTTAAGTTCTTCCATGTAAATATTCAACTCCAACTTCTGTTTAGCAGTAGATTTGCTTAGTTCAAGCTGTTTTATTGTTTTCTGTCTCTTGGGTATAGTCTCCTTTTCTGGAGAGACTAATGCAGAAAGTTTGGTCTTGCTTGTTTGTGACTCCATATTTTCCAAATCATTCGACATTTCTTTTCGATAGTGAGAACTCATTTCTGCTTTAAACTAGTATTAACCTTGTTTCAGACCTTGTGTTTACACATGGTAAGTAGTCTCCTGGTTATCCTAAGGCTTAAACATTCAAATATTCTCCTAAATTAAGTTTCAAGCACTTCATTTAAGTTTTATACGATCCCAGGTTGCATGTGATTCTTGAAGGTTTCTGTTTTGAGATGAAAAGAGAGGCTAGTTAATTGTTTATGATATTTTGGGTAGGAGCCTCAGGAAGAGGGTGTTCATAGGACATCCACCATCTTGGAATCCAACACACTTTAAGATTCTAAGATTTAAAACTTTGACTTCCTTGCGTGTAACACTAGAAATAAATGTGGACCAATTATGTGGCACTTTATGGCTAGGCTATTGAAAATCTCTTAAAACTGGCAGTCGTGTGCTGCTCTGTGAAAAGAGGGATGCTGTCTGTCATGGAGATATTCCTTTGTGCATCTGAATAAAATGTAAAGTAAGGATAATAAAAGCAGTGTTATTTTTTAGAACAGCACAAACATATGCAACGTGTCTACATGAAGAACAACATGTTTCCTTAACAAGGTTATTTTACTACTTCTTCTACTGAGAAGAATCTTAAATAGAGGTTAACAAATTCAAGTACCATGTCCTATTTAAACAAACCAACATGTTAAACAGGGAACTCATGTCATTGCAGAGCACTTCACAGAGAATATAAACTGAGATTATAGGGTGGCAGTGAGGCCTGCATAAGTTATTGACAGGTGCCACTGTACACGTGCAGTTCTCATATAAATCCTGTAAGTAAAAAAGGCAGCATATGAATAATCACAAAGCAGTAGCATGTCCCATGGATGTACCCCATAATGGAGACCTTCTCATCTTCCATATTACTCCCATGTTTGTCTAACTATCAAGCCATATCTTTTATACAGCTCTTTATAAATTTTAACATTCACTGTCTTTACTAGGTTGCACAACTGATTAATATTCCTGGAGAACAATGTTATATTATGCATTTGCCATAATCTGTCAAGTATTTGAGCCTCTCAAAGCTAGTAATTCCACAGGTGCATTCTATTTTGGCATACGTACATACAACTGCCAAGGTAGGTGTTGTAACCAAAAGAGTATGATAAAGCCAATCCTCCTATCAACCAATAAAACAACATCAGCATCTATTTGGTGCTTACTACATCAGCACCATTTGTCTTCTCTAGTAAATACAAATCCAAATAAAACTGACAGATAGGGACTACCTAAATAGTTCTGAAAGTATTCTGAACTGTAAACAAAATTCCAAAAAGGTTGACTAGTAAATCATTTAAAATGAATAATTACTGTTACACTGGAGAATTCCTCATCAGTAGCAACGACAAGTACATCAGCTGCTTTCATGTCTACATCCAAAAAGAGATAACCTTGGCACTCTCAAGTATGATGATAAAGTATAAATAGTGTAATCATAGAAATATTGGCAGTTGTGCAAAAAAAAAAAAACACTGCAATCATAAAAAAAAAAAAAGATAGCCAATATTTGTGAGGGAACAAGGGGCACCCATCCTGCATCTTCCTTGCAGAGACTTTCCCCCCACTTTCCCATAAGCATTGTAATCAGCTCTGAGATTATTGCTTCAGAGACCAAGGACAAAACCAAGCCATTGAGACCTTATTCAAGGAAACTGCCATTTTCGGAGCGGTGGTGGTGCTGCAGTAGCACTGTCACCTCAAAGTAAGACGTTGTCCCATTTGATTCTCAGCTAGAGCGTCTTCTGTCTGGAGACATGTGTGAATGGGCGTACTTTCCTTGATGGTTGTGCAGCAGGGCTGGCAACTCGGCACGTAAAAATCTACTGCCAATCATTAGCGGACCGGAGTTCTGCTGTGGCGACCCCTAACCGGGAAAAGCCAAAAGACACAACAACATACTTTATATTCTTCCAGCTACTAACAAGATGTCCTGAAATGCTCATCAACTCGTGAGAATAAAAAGGAAAAAAAAAAAAAAACATTATTTACATTGTAATACTGTAGATGACAAAAATGCACCCTTGCCTGCCAACCAATAATTTAAGTGCATGTTCTTAAACTGTGATGATTATATAACCAGTTAATAAAGGAATAAAAGTTATCAAGACACTCACCTGCAGAGATGAGATCAAATGTCCTGTTACCATGGTATACCATAGTGTAAGGCATTCAACATATGTTCGCACCATATTTCTTCTGTGCTGTTCTATACTGTATAATCAAATAGTTAATTTTAGAAATGAGATGTCATTTTACAATTAAATGTCTTTATTATTCAAATATGTGCACATTGATTGGACAGCCTAGTCAGTGTAACTGTTTTAAATTGAGCATATATTATAGAAAAAAGCCCATCCTGTCAATGCAAATTCAGTGTCCATACCAATCCAACTGCCAGTAAAAACTCCTATCAGCTGTATGGAATTTTGTAGAATTTCCTTGCTTTTCCTCAAATTTTTGCTAAGTCTGTCATAAAGGTTTGGATTTTCTGTTAAATCATTCAGGATTATATCAGTCAACAATGACAGACATTAAAGTTTCATACTCTGTATTGTTCAGAGGATGCATGATGATGCAAAACTTGATGTTTTATTAATTTTTATTGCCCCTGCATTTATCCCTTTGCACCCCCCATTATTTTTGCAGCAATTCCAGAGCAAAGAAGTTGAGAGGTATGCCAGTAATGTTAAAAAGAAGTAACAGACTGCTACAACTATGTGGATAGGAGATAAAGAAGTGTCTCTCTTCCCCATCACATTTCCTGCACTTCATTGATGTAGTATGCAAGTATCTGGAGGTACGTGCAATACCCATATGCAGTTCATCAGTAGTAATCAGAGAAGGAGGAAGAAGACTGAAGCACTGTCATACAATGATATTATTTAAAAAAGGTAAACGATTTCAATTATGTTATTATTTAACAGCAATCATCCAGATCTGCATGTGGATATCACAGGTTTTGTCCAACAATGGCTGACTTTAATCACTCATACTTTGTCCTTGTGATCAAACCATACCAAACATGGGTAAATCCTGTGATAACTATACCTTGTCATGGATTGATGCTAAACTACAGAATGAAGTATTTTGGCTGTCCCACAGAGATAAAGGTATTATCTTGTTAAACTCCTAGAGACCATTGCAGCCTTTTCTCTACTATCATCTTAGTGATTCCTTCAGGCATGTAATTTTGTTTATTATACAATGACTGGCCATTAACATTCAAAACTGAGCACTCTGACTGGTCATCTCAACCAGCGTACCCATTGTAAATCGAGCATATACCAATGTCACCCGGACTTTTTTCCATTACTATATGCAATAACTTTTTTAAGTTTTCTCCAACATAAAAAATAGAATAATAATAATAATAATAATAATAATAAAATTAGAAATCCAGACAGTCTGGAGGTATGAGAGAAATGGCACAAAGAAAATAGTTGGTAAATCAGATATTTTATTCAAAACTAAAGAAACATACCTGATTGTCCTTGTATTTTTTCTATCCTGTCTCTCTCATACCACTAAAGTGAATGAATTTCAACCTTATTTAAAAAAAAGAGCAATGGAGATCTTCCTTTCTCCATTGCATCCTCCCCAAAGCACTGATGTACTGTGTATGCATGTGAATGTAAGTGGCATACGCATGCACAGTACATCAAAAAAGCAGCAGGATATCCAATGAAAGTCAAAGAATGCCATGGTGTCATCATACAAAGATATTATTTAAGAAAAGTAATTTTACTTTATTTATTTATTTATAACATTAAATGTAATACTTCAGAGAAATATGTTAATTTCTGTGTAACATTAAGGAGATTCAGTGCTGAAAAAAACTGCCATCTGTTTTCTTGACTTTGAAGATCCTAACACTGAGGTATTGTGAACAAAAACTGGAAATAAATGTGCCATCTTATGATTAAATGATTCAGTGCAAGAAATACATTATAAAATTAAACTGTGTTGTGAGTTACTGACAAAGTGACAGCTTAATGACAACTTACAAATCTAATGGTTTCAATGAATTTCAATTTGAAGTGTTATAAGGCCAAGATACATGGACATTGTATCCATAGATCCTGACTTTAAACTCTTTTTTTTTTTTTTTTTTTAAACTATTTTTCTTTCAAAACTTCTCACATTCTTTCTGCAGTTTTTCTACTGACTGTATCATTCCAATTAATTTTACATAGTCACTGTTTTGCTTATATATAATCTGTTATTAGTCTTCTGTGCATTGGTTTAGATTTCCATTTGGAAGAATTATCTAGTAACAAATTAACTTTTATAACCCCATAATCACTGCACATCAATGGTGGTAAAACCTGACGTAAAGTAAGAGCAATTTATCTAGGAACACAAATGTTGTCTAGCACGTTCTGTTCCCTGGTTGGGTTTTTTTACATTCTGAAGCAACTGTTGTTCCTGAACATACATTGTGAATAATTTCCTTACTAATGTTGAATCAATATTATCCCAGTCTATTTCTGATAAATTTAAGTCCCCCGCCACTATTATTCTTCCTTCCTCTGTTTCATGCTAGAAATGTATAAATTCCTCTAGGTCATCACACTTGCCTTTGGTGGTCTATACATTCCAGTGATTGTTATATGTTCCATGGTTGTCTTTATTGTCATAGTTACACAATCTATAGTATTGGTGCTATCATTGAACATGTAATAATCACGTCTCATTATAAACTTTAATCCTATCATAATACCTCCACCTGCTTTTTTGTTAGAATGAGTGTTACAGTAAAAACACTTATACCCCGACGAAAGTGGTTTCCAGTCACTGTTCATTAACCATTTTTCCCAAACAACAACAAAATCAATATTCTGGGAATGTAACACATTTTAAAAAAAAAAAAAAAACTTTATTATTAATGCTCCTAGCATTAACAACCACCAGAGATGCATCAGATGCTATCTATGTATGAACTGTTAACAGATTCAAATTTGCTAACATTAGAGCATTCTAAGGCCTTTCTCAAATTCTCTATTTTTGTTCCTGGCAAACTTAACACTATTTGATGTTCATTATCTTCTCTGCAAATTTAAGTACCACTTCATCTAATAACGGAATCTGTTATTACAAGAATATCTTTTCTGACCAGATCTAAAGAATATTCATCTTCTTATACAATAATATCTATTCTATCATTTGTTACAAAGGAATGATCTTTATCACCATTAGTCTTATTAATCCCACTGTTTTCACTGCATATTACATTTGCAAGCATATACTTCTCATCCAGCTAGCTTTGTAAATCCACAGCTTGAGTCATGTTGTCAACTACTGTCTTGTTCTTCTTTTTTCTTACAATAATGTTTATAATTCTTCCTTGTTCAGTTTAGATTTCTTCCTTTTACCTGCCCCTTGCCTCTTTATGCCTTTGTCTGTAGACTGAATGCTTTCTGGTAGAATGAAGCAAACTGCACACATTTTCCTTTAAAGCCATTAAAAAACTAAAACTGACGTTTTTTTCCTTTTTAGATATCTGTTTGTTACACTAAACTTCAATGGCATGAATTAATATTTTGTCTCTTTTATTGTAAATGACAGAAGATCTTTCAGATCTGTTTCACTGCAAAATACTGATTCAGTCTTTGAGAGGGGTAGTTTCATCACAGGAAATAGAAATGGCATTATAGTTTTCATTAATGGATTCAAAAGACAGCACAGTTGTTATCTCTAACTGGATTAAAATTAAAGATATATACCACTGAATGCATAATCTCTTTTAACTCTTTCTGAACCACTGAAACAATTAAACCATTTAATAAAATATGATTCATTACTGTGGATACGATTCTGGAACATTATTTAACAATGTATTTAATTTAATGAAGCTGACAGGAGACTATTGCAATGGCTGATGCAATTTAGAAGGATACAATTTAAATGAGGAAACAGACAGAGGAATAATGTTATTCTGGTAATCATTTGAAATGTTGGGACTCTGTAGTCTGAGTCCTGAAATATGGAGACTGAATGGCCAAAAGAACAGACTAACATATGCTAAGTTTGAGATGTCATTTCTCAGAATATTCTTCTTTCTTAGAGGTATGGCATTCTTTGAGTTGGTATATATAAGATCATAGGTGTGAGGGGGCTTTAAAGGAGAAGAACAGTTTTTTTAAGATGTGCTCTTTTCCTCTGTTTTTTTTTTTGGCTTTTCGGCACTTGGCATTGTGAGGGCTGACATGTCAATAAGGCAGTAGTTTATCTTCTAGGACAAGTGGTACTGAATAAATATAGCTTTGCACCCAGAATTCATAAAGGATCCCATATCTTGTTAAGACAATTATAACTAGGTAATCCCAGTGGGCACAAGTGTCCCTTTTCGGAACGCTGTTTGGTTAAGTGGTCATACAAGAGGCAAATGGAGATGGAAGGAATCAAACCTTGTACTATTTAGCTACAGAAAGCTGCTCATTCATATTTCAACACCTTCATGCTCTATGCTAACTACCAGATGCAGTTATGTGGACTTGCACAATATGTACTTGGGTACAGCACACTCAATGACTGCCTTAAACGGTCATCCTTCTGGCACAGCTGTGGCCTCCACAATGTTGTCTGACCAGCTTCACTAAATGCAGTAATGCCTTGTTCCTCAATTTTGCTGTCCTCTATCCAATATCATATTAGAAAGAAAGAAAGACTCTTCTTTCATCTCCACCTTTGCATTTCAATATTTGAACATAACTGAAGCCACTGTGCTGAACTATTCGTTATTCAAAGGCCTAAACTTTCATACATAAGCATTTCATGAAACTTGCACATTGCAATTTCATTTACCACTACTGGTGAAGTTACATTCTTAATTACTACTTATGAGCTATGCCCACCCTTCTAGCTCTGTTTCTGATTTTAATAATGAGGCAACTGGCAACATAAAAAGCAAAAGCATATAGTTCTATAGGAACTGGGTAAGGTTATGTTCATGTGTGCCATACCACATTTTGAGTCACTGACATCTGCTCTTCCAGATATTTCTTGTTAATGCCAGACCACTCCTCCAGTCTTGCCAGTACTTACACAGACTAAGCCACAATGGTAAGTAAATGGCAAGTCCTTTCTGTCTGTATCTGGCCCCTGGTTTAATCCAGGTCTCTGTATGTGAATTGTGAATTCTCAGCAAAAAGATACTTTACTAACTTGCAAAACCTCATTACAGACTGATATTGAAGCTCAAGGTACCTCCAACAATGATCACAGCCCAGAATGGATTAGTTTCCATGTCACTTCAACTTCAACTCACTCTGTTTACATAGCCATTGCCTATATTTTGTCTATTCTGTACAACAGGATAACCATCGATTGTCCTACTTAAAGCTCAACTCTACTTTTGACTCCTTATTGAAAACATTACTACTGAATTTCTGAGTGTCTCTATAAATGTTCTATTGTCTTCATAATTACCCCAATGCTCCTTAAACCCTAATACATCCACATAAAAAATCACCCCTGTGTTTCGTGCTTTGAAGAAACTGCTATAGCACAACCTCCATCTGTCTGTAATATATACTTAACCAAACTTTATCAAGCATGGTCTTATTATTTCACTACATTCAATATAACACTCTTCTCACAATACGTAGGTTTCATGTCTGTCTTCACTAGTATATCTGAAACTAAACATCCCATAACAATCTTTAGACTCTCATGTCATCAACTTATTTCATTCTGTCACATCTACCATGATGCATTTCAGTTATGTAGATATATGATTCTCTGTACCTACTTTATCTGTACTTTTGCAGATGTTTGACTTTATGTACTAGTGTTTCAAATGCAATTTTATATTTGTTGTTACAAATTTAAATTCTCTATGTATTGCAATGTGAAATGTGATCTATACCTGGAGCTTTTCTCCCTGCAACTGCTGAAAATGGGTACATACACAGAGAGACTATCCTGGTAAAGAAATGCCATGTAAATAAAATAAATACATACATGCTCCTATCCCAGACACCCTCACAGACATAATATCAATAATTTACTTACTAATCAAAATCTGATGCATTCCATTACAAGACAAACAAGCACTCCCTAGTTGATCACATTAAACAATTTCCCAAAACCACATCTCAAATAATCCCATCCTTCCCCCCTCAATTAATGAGCACTCAACTATTACTTCCTCCGTGACTTCCTATTATAAGCTTGCAAAGTTGCCAGAATAATAGAATGTGTGTTCACCTGCATTTTATTAATGATACAATATCTGAAATGTAAGGTAAGCCATTATTGTATGTATTCATTCCTCAATAATTTGTATGAAAAGTACAGACTTTATGAAGAACTGACAAAAGTTATGAGACAAAAATCGGGACAGAGGCGAGGCATGGAAGATGAGTATAAGTATAAGGGGCGGTGTGACACCACCATTCTGACTAGATTCCGTTATTGATTTATTGCTCTGACAGCTGGGAACAGGCTTAGATGTTAAGTAGTAGTTCATGTAGCAGATAAACCTCCATGCACTACAAATAAATATGACCAAGTCTCTGTTCCTAAACTATTATTGTGTTTTCTTGCCATGGATGTCAAGATTCAACTCTTAATCTTTACTCTCAAGGAGAAATTTTTTGGCATCCATATTTTTTAGACATAAGCCAGTTAGGATCAGCAACCCACTCATAACCCATTCTTTTAATTTACGTCTGATCATTTCATATACTTCCTTCTCTGAATACTATGTAGTCATTATATATACAAACATACAAGCTAGTACGTTTGTGAATATTAGGCATTGCTAATCCTTCTTGTGTACATGGTACTATCACTACCTTCCAAGGTATTCTGGGTAATCCACCTCCCCATACAAATTTCATGACCTCTGTGTTAACTTGGGAAATCCATTTTTTTGAGGGAGGCATTAATATATTCTGCATAGGAAGCAAAATCAAATGAAACCCTAACATTTTAATGATATTTACTCTTCCAAACATAGACTAGAAGTTGTTTTTCTTTTTCTTTAAATAATGTATGGGTTTATGAATATATTATGCAGAGCTATTTGCAATGCATACCCAAAGAAAGTCTATTTTTGTTATAATGGTTATGTTAGATGTAAGTCATATTGACTGCTATATAACTTTAGTCTTTCAGATACATTGTAATTAATAACATAAATTATGTCTTCTGCTTTTTTTTATAACTTATGTAATGACTACATTGTCTTGACTAGATTCTGATGTTAAAATCATCAAATTGTCTGCATATCCTAATAAAGAGATTTCTTTCTAATTCAATGTAGGTATCTTCATTTTTTCTCGTACTTTATACAATAATGGATTGATAGCCAAAATGAAGTAAGATATTGAAAATGAACACACCTGCATTACACCCATTAGTAAATGAAATTTCCCCATTAAGGAAACCATGGTAAAAAATTTCTCCAAAGCCAACTTCATGCTTCTTAAGACAGAAGTGGTGAACTTCATGACACCCATGCAGATGGACAATACAGTTACAACTGCTGAATCCTACACAAATGCACTCTTTAAGCACTTACACGAATGTATGGATCGTGCTATCCCAAACAGAACCAAGACACTATCCTCCAAAAAAAGAAAGCCAATCTGGTGGTCCCCTGCCATAAACAAACTGTACAACAGAAGGAAAAAACTGTTGCAAAAGAGAGTAAAATCCCATGAGTGGAGGAGCTCCCTGGTCATCCTCAGTAAGAATCTGAGATCCCTTATAAGATCCTCCAAAGCTAGCTATGAAAACAAAATTGCCACTAATTCTAAGGACAACCACAAAGCATTCTATAGCTATGTCAAGAATCTCGATGGCAACACCCATATCTGATCTGAGTTACAGCACAATGGCATGAAAATTACAGAGCCAACTGATATTGCCAACATCCTGGCAGATAGGTTCAGTGCTAACTTTACCCCCCCCACCCCCTAAAGGGCTCATATCTATACAGGAAGAATGCAGAGTCCCTGTAATCACAACTACGCAGGTAAAAGCTGCACTCTCTAAAGCCAAAAACACAGCATCCATGGGACCAGACAACATCCCAGGCTGCGTTGTACACCAACTTCAGAACGAACTGGCTCCCCACTTAAGCACCATGTTCAATAATAGCCTCGCATCAGGCTCTGTGCCCACTGAATGGTGCACAGCAGCAGTTATCCCATTCCACAAAGGGGGAGTCACCACTGATCCCAGGAACTATTGACCTATTAGCCTGATGAGCCTGATCTGCAAGGCCATGGAAGGTATCATCATGGAACTCATAAAGAAAAACATTGGTAACCTCCAAACTATGGATCCCACCCAGTTCGGGTTTGTGAAAGGCAGATCATGTCTCCTGCACCTGATCGACTTCTTTGAGGCACTCACCAAAGTCGTAGATGAGGGTAAGGTGGTACACACAGCCTATCTTGACCTCACCAAGGCTTTCGACACTATCCCCCGTTCTGGAATTATAGCTAAACTCACTAAACTAGGTATAAATCCCTACGTCACAAGATGGGATGTCAACTGGCTCACAGACAGAACCCACACTGTAAAAGTTGCAGACTCCAAATCTGACCTCAAAGCAGTAACAAGTGGAGTACCACAGGGTTCAGCCCTGGGACCTCTCCTGCTTGGTATCTACATTTCTGAAGTACAGGCTAATGCAGAAGGCCTCTGGCTAATGAAGTTCACAGATGACTGCAAACTAGGAGCCATAGTCAAGTCCCCAAATGATGTGGGCATCCTACAGAACGGCCTCGCTGAGACAGATGCCTGGAGTCAGAGCCATGGCCTCAATCTCAAGTCAAAAAAGTGCAGTGTCATCTCCTTTGGTAAAAACTCCATAGCCATGAACTACCACATAAGCAGCAATCTATTTAACACCAAATGTGTGATAAGAGACCTTGGGACCCAGGTGGACAGTAGTTTCTCCTTTGAAAGTCACATCACCACAGTAGTCAGGAAGTCCTTCTACTTGGCACACCTCATCATAAAATGGTTCTCATCTAGGAAAAAAGAGGTCATTGTTCCCCTCTACTTGACACTCATTAGACCCATTATAGAGTACAATGCCTCTTTTGGAATGTACCTCACAAGACATCTGCAGCAGCTGGAAAGGCCAGAGAAGTACCTCACAAAGAGGATTACTGGCCTCAGATAAATGCCCTGCACTGACCGTCTCAAAAAACTCCAGCTTTGCTCTGTAGCATATAGCCTACTCCGAGGTGATCTCTGCCTAATATATAAAGCTATGTCAAACCCAGAACTGCTGGACATGCTACACCTAAACAAACCCCAATCCCTCCGAGCTGCATGCTCTAGGGACCTAAACCTTGTCATCAGAATAAACAGGACATGCTGGAGGGATAGATTCCTGTTCCAGAGACTTCCCAAATGCTGGAACAGGCTACCAATCTATGTCAAGCAAAGTTCTTCATTAGCACTCTTCAAGAAAAATCTTGATGAGTGGATGGGAAATAGGAAATACACCCCAGGGATCACTTCTTTGTCTCTGCTCAACAGTGGCACAGCAAAATAACTTTTTTGGGTGGGATAAGCCAGGAAATCTTGTTGGCTAGGCTTATGTAGGCCCTTGGGCCGATAGCCTAGTACCTAACTATGAACCTATGAACCTATAAACCTAAATATTGGCAACATTTTATTATTTATTTTATACATGCTTCTAATTACAAATATAAGTTTGAATCACATTTATAATGATTGTGGAATTCCTAGTTTTCTAACACTTGCCAAATATATTCTGTACTTAAGTAGTCAAAATATTTGGAAGCATTCAGGTTTTTATAAATCAATAGTCTTTTGTCTTGAATTTCTGCTACTAAAATACCATATTAATGCTTGGGACATTTTACTAGCTTCCATCATACTTCTATTGGGGCAAAATGCACACAGGATGGGATATAAAATCATATTTAAGTGTAAAACTAATTTTGCATTAAAACCTTTGGCTATACTATTGTAACTCCTATTAAATAATTAAAAGGGTCTGTAGTGTTATATGTTTAGCAATCTTTCCCTTTTAGATTAGAACCATTTCTACTAAAGCCAAAGTTTTGGGTTTTCTCTATCTCAAAATCATCATTAGATTAGCTAATGTATGCAAATGGGGGACTAAATCATTAATATGACCATAACAAAATTCTCCTAAGAACATGACTGGTGCAGGAACTTTACTTTTCTTCAAACTAGTAATACTATTTCTTATATCCTGTAAAGGGATTTCTGGGTTTGAAATCACTAATGTTAATTTACATGCCTTATATATCCACTTTTTTAATTTATGCATGTCTCTAGACCATTTTTGATTATAATTTTCACTAAAATAATTGTTTTTTATAGTTCCACTTTTATCATGATTGGAAGTTATAGTACCATCCAGGTCTTACATCTGTAGTATCATGTTTTTAGATTTATTCATTCTACATTGAGATTTGAAAAGTTTTGCCATTTGATCTAATTAAAGGTATACATTTTTAAAGTGGATATGGGAATAATTTTGATTTAAATAAGTTATTATCTGAGTTTTCTTCTCTACTTTAGATTTCCATAACAAAAACATGCTTATCATAACTTATAGCTAACATTTGATTTAAGATTTGAATTTGTTGAACCAAAACTTTTGATAGAAATTTATTCGGCATGAGATGTCTTCATATAACTGTATATGGTAGATTTAAATGCTGTCTTCTTAGTGTTTAAGGATAACAGAGTACTAGAATTATCTAGCAAATATTTTTATTTCACTGTGGATGAAATCAAGAAATGGCTATTATGTAAACCATTGTAGCATGAAGCTACATTTATAAACCAATCATATGCTCCTTTTATTCCTGAAATTTCATAATCTTTTACAAATTATGTGACAAGAAAGACACACCTATTATGGAACCTAACCTTGCTGAGTAAGAAATATGTATTTATTTTTTAAGATAGAGAATATAATTCTTAATCCATCCAGCAGCTTTCTTTTTTAAGACATCCAACAATAGAACTCCATGATTTTTATAGTACGACTGTTCATTTGATGGGATCTATCTATCACAACTACCCTCTAAAGCAAAATTTCAGTCACTACAGATACATCCCCATGAGATTACATGCCTTCTAAAATACCCTCTATAAAACATTGATAAATGTTGAAAGGGGATGCATACATTTTCCTTGCATAAACTTGTTTATGCCTGTAACTAAGAGAATTAGGATCACTATTCCTTTTTGCCTGCAATGTACCTTTTTCTACTTGATATACACAGTCATGTTTAATAATTATTGCAACTCTTTAAGTTTGCTTGCATCCTTGACTCCCAGAGGTTATATATGAATAGGTCCCCTTCAGATAACTGAAGTCTCAAAACTTTGACTATCATATGGCTGAGGACCATATGATCGAAATGTTGAAACTTTGAACGGTCTGAATGGAAATCGCAGTATAGTGCAGAATGGGAAATTTACTGTTTTCCTTGCTGTGGTGTGATCTTAAATACTTAATTAGCAGGGGCTTGCCCCCCTGCAAAAACATAAAAGAAAACTATTTTTGTTTTTATTTATTTATTTTTTTAATTTGATGTTTGATGTTTTAAAACTTTGATCATATGGTCCTTGGCCATATGATATTTGAAGTTTTGAAACTTTGATAATCTGAAGTAGACCTATATATATATATATATATATATATATATATATATGTATATATATATATATATATATATATATATATATATATATATATGTATATGGGTTACCTTCATTTGACTGAAAGCTCATTTAGTCGGACCAAATGACTGAAACTTAATTTCACTGACACTTCATTTGACTGACAATTAGTACTGGCAGTGTCTAGAGCACTGTAAGGAAAGTAAAATAAATATGTTCTTTTCCCCACTGTAGTGCCACCCTGAAGTTAGTATATATAGTCAGGTGGGTGTGGGAGGCACAGCCCCCCACTTACTTTGGTTTTTTTAAACAATATAAAACCAAAAGCAGATAATATAACATGAAACTAAGTTCAGTGGTTCAGTGGTTCAACGTTGTCACCTCACAGCAAGAGGTTCTCGGTTCATTTCGGCTGGGGTGCCTTCTGTGTGGAGTTTGCATGTTCTCCCCGTGTTCACGTGGGTTTCCTCCGGGTACTCTGGTTTCCTCCCACATTCCAAAGACATGCATCTGGAGCATTTCTCCCCAGGCCTCCTCTGAAACCATGCTCTGTGGAACCTAGTCGGACTTTCCCGGTCAACAAATGATAAATAAATAAAAAGCAGATAATATAACATGAAACTAAGTGGGGGGCTACACCCCCTACACCCCCATAGTGTGGCAGGCTGTGCACTCCACATCCCCTTAACTATATATACTAACTCCAGGGTTACACTACAGTGGGGAAAAGGACATATTCCTTTTACTTGCCTTACAGTGCTCTAGACACTGCCAGTACTAATTGTCAGTCAAATTAACTGTCAGTCAAATGAAGTATCAGTGAAATGAAGTTTCAGTCATTTGGTCTCAGTTCAATGAGCTTTCAATCAAATGAAGGTAACCCATATATATATATATATATATATATATATATATATATATATATATATATAGATATATATATATATATATATATATATATATATATATATATATATATATATATATAGATATATATATGTTTGTATACTTTTTATGGCATGACTTTTATTATTGTGTTTACTTTCTGTTTTGAGTACTAGTAGGAGGAATATGCTGTTATTAACCTAGAAGAATGGTTATCAAGTCAGGCTTCACATATTTTATGCTGCTAGCCTCAAGGGAATTTAACTTTGCTTTTATAGACAAACAGATATACAAATGCACACATATCCATGAGTGTAAAGTCATAAAATGTAAAAAAGACAAAATCATAGGTATTCAAAAGCCATGTGGCTGAAACATTTGTATTTCCTTAATGGGTCATTTGCACATATCACATGAGCCTCCACTACAGGAGGTTTAAGGTATTAAACAGTGAAGGCTCTAGCTTGTCTGAGTCTTTCTTGCTGTTTTTTTCTGAATGGTTTGTATGTGAAGTTTTTTATCCTTTGTTTGATGTGATTTGGATATTTTGTAGACATCAGTCTACATTTAAATCCATGTTTTTCACAAATATAGCTGAACAATCAACTTATGCTATACTGGCAAGGTCATAAAAAGTGTTAAACATATCATGTTGACAACTGTGCCTTCTGTGGAAGGTTGGGCGCCGGGCTGGCACCTCAACACTGTAAAACTCCACTGCCAATCCTGAGCGGACAAGGTGATCCGCTGTGGCGACCCCTAACCGGGAAAAGCCGAAAGAAGAAGAAGAAGATATCATGTCGACAACTAGAGGGGTTTGGCTTTATTGGCCTTGATGTACCCCTAAAGACTGAAAAAGAAAAATTCATAGACATGTAAAAGCCTTGCAGCTGAAGCACTGGTATGTCCTTAAGGGGTATTTGTATATATTCCATAGGCCTCTACCACAGGAGGTTTAAAGTATTACCCAGTGAAGATTTTAGATTGGCTGAGTCTTTCTTACTGATTTTACTGAATGTTTGTCTCTGTATCCTTTATAACCATTGCTGTATGTATATATATATATATATATATATATATATATATATATATATATATATATATATATATATATATATATATATATATATATAGAGAGAGAGAGAGAGAGAGAGATAGTGGGAAATGCGCCAGAGACAAGAAGAGTCTTTTGCATCAAAATCATCGTATGTTCACAATGGAACAAATCTTCCAAAATAAGATTAAGAGCACCTTTGGATAACATAGGTGCTGAACAGAATGTAAAAACAAAGTCTCTAGTTCAACATCAGATCTCTCTCAGGCAAAACTGCTGTGGGATAAACATTTTCTGTTCAGAGTCACTGCTTTGGGCCTCCGGCTTGCTTCTTCAAGGGTTGATCTCGCTGTCTTTCACTCTTTCTTTCTGGAAATGATCATCAGATATATTAAATTCACTGGAAGGGAGACCTTTTAATGCAGATGTATACAACTGAAACACACTTTTTACAATTTGCCATACTTGTATTTAGTTTACCAGCAATATCAACATGATGTTTACATATTAGAGCAATTCAAGCACTTTAATGTCACAGAAAATTACCTTCCTCTCTCTCTCAGTCAATAGATACACATACACGCACACACACACACACACACACACACACACACACACACACACACACACACACACACACACACACACACACACGCACACACACGCACACACACACACACACACACACACACACACACACACACACACACACACACACACACACACACACACACACACACACACACACACACACACACACACACACACACACATACACACACAGAGTATGGTTCATTTCCTGTGAGAGTAGAAGCATAAGATATGTAAAGACTTACTTGATAATCATCCATTTGGTCAAAGAACAGCACATTTTACCTACTAGTACTGAACACAGAAAACAAACAGAATGAGGAATTTCCTCCAGAAAGATCATTTCTATTTCAATGTTCAGCAAATAAGTCCTGTATTACCTTTTTATATTTTTTATTTTTTACTGGACCTGTTAAAGTAATATTTGCAGTAGGACAGCTTTGTGAGTGATGTGACCCCCTGCTCTGCTTCACACATGTGTTCAGCATCTTGTAACATAATTTATTCTCATTTTAATATGAAGACCACTTTTGATAAACTATTTCTTCCTCAGACATCACTAATAAGAAAGCCAAATAGAAATGACTTATTCACTACTATGAGCCTCATCAAAACAGAAAGTATGCACACACGTTCATTATGATACATGATATTAATCTGCTGGCTATGATTGTGGCATGAGTTGGTCTACATTAATAGCGTGAAACAAGTCAATGCACATGTTGTTGGGGACTGCATTCATATGTCAGTGCAGACCTCATCGCTACCTCTGCCCATTGTATGATTGAAATGCAGAGCAGTGAACTGTTCCTTCAAACTGTCTTTGATATTAACTTGGAAAAAAGAAGCAGTAATGCAAAATGCAGATACAATTTTGTGAAAAAAGAATGTTACTACCAAGTGTGAAGGGTTTAAAATGAAAGAAAATTGCTATTTTATCAGCTTTTGCCCCTACAGTGGTGGCGGTACCATTAGTACTGTGTGGGGTTTATTAAGGTCCAGTATTAGTACTGTTGTATGTTTCCTGAAATGTCATTGTTATCATCCAGCAGTGAATGAAAGGGATGAAATTCCCTGTGAAATCTTATTGTAATTATGATGAGCTGAGGATCTTTAAGTGCCGAAGTGCCACACCTGCAGGGTATTAGTGGGTAAGTATCTCATCAGATATTTGCACAGCTTATTTACTTTTTATTTGCTCAAACTAAATTGTAAAGACTATATAGCACACAACTTAATTTTTTAAATTGCAAATATTTTATGCTGTCACTGCTATATCTTGCTCTGTTTAACATACTGTAAGCTAGTTATAGTGTTTTCATGGTTTGTGTGTACAAAGCATTAAGACAGAAAACACCATTAGTGATTATAAAATTCTCTTTAAAAAAGAGAAGTGCTCTTACTATGAATGAAGGACATTACCAGTCATTACAATCATCCTTATAGTTTCCCTTGAATGGATGATTGCCCTAAAGCATGCTTTGGATTATTGCTAGAGTAGTGTTTTTATTCTTGTGTTTCAGTAGTTTACTTGAAAATTAACTATTTAAGTAACAGCCATGTATTGCAGTCCAAGGTCTTCAGCAGGTGCAGATATTTTGTTTCAAAATGCATTAAATGTGACTATGGAATACCTAACTAAATTTGAAAATGCAGTATTTACAGAGTGTCTGTTAGGTCAGCAAGATGTCTGATGATCTAAATGAGCTGATGTTTAAAGTGGGCATAGTTGGGATCCATATTTTCTTACTGCATTTTTGTAACAGTAAATAGCTTAGGGATCTTTCCTACTAGAAATAAAAACATGTATGTTGATGTACAGATATTAGGATTCAGACTTGTAATACTGACTGCCAACAGACCAAAAAAAAGATTGAAAATGCAGGAGAAGAGCAAATCTCAAACACTGCTGTTTTCTTTTAAACTTTTTTGCAGGGTGCAAACATCCCTACACTCCCTGATATGGAGGCACCCCCCCCCCGAAACATTATATCAACTCTGACATCCCGATATCTCAGAGAAAAGGGAATATTCTGGATATGACCATCTCAGACTTAGTATATCTAAGTTTTTTTTTCAGCCATTCGGTCTCCATGTTTTTGGTACTCACTGTATCAGAGTCCTGACATTTTAAATGGTTTTCCAAGGCCTGCTTTTGGTATTATTCTGTTCTGTTCCCATTTATCCTTTATACCTTAATGTCCTTAGTGTTATCCCTAGGATTGGGAACATTTTATCAATGGGTTAGCAAGGTCAGCTTGTGCCAAGCAGAACACCAGGCAGCTTCACATACACAGTCCTGCACACCAGGTGATTTATTTTTCCTCTGCTTTAACTGCAAAGAGCTACTGACATCACATGCATCACTGCCTGCAGTATCAGGTAGATCCAGCCCACCCTTCTAGTCTGAAATTTTAATGACAATCTGTAGTCCATGGTTTGATTCCTTCAGCTTCTATTTGGAAAAGTGGCAAAGCAAGTAATTTATCCAGAAAGGGTTCTAGGGTCATTAATAATTTGAGCTAAGCTCCTCAATGGTCTCCTGGACCACATGCCTAGCAATTGTCTCTGAACCCTACAATCTGACATATGACTATTGCATTGTTCTCTATCATTGAGGACCTGTCATATTGCAGGCAGAAGCCCTTCCTCCTCCATCTCTACCAAAATGGACAAGATGACAGACAGCGACTCCTTCCCAGTCCAGCATAGTTCCCCCAGCATCTGAGCTTCTCATTGAGTTAGGGCATCTGGGTCACAGTCAGGGCTCCATCTTACACCACAGAGCCAGTTTTTTTTCTCTGCTCCTTTCTTTGCATCATATTTATCCACATGTTCCACACTATGTTATCACTCAATATCTTTTCTTTCATTTCTTAAGTCTCCGCAGCACCTCTACTTGCACCAGTCTGGCCCATTAATTTCACTTAAGTAGGAGCCAGGCATCCCCATGATGGCCCATTCAGTTTTTCCTGGGAAACCAATTAGCTTTTCCATTCTCCAGAGAGGCAGGTGGTAAGCAGTGGTCCAGCATGATGATCCTTCAGGAGAGTCTATCCTCTGTCTCTGCTTTCCCCAAATCTACTATATGCTGCCTTCTGATGGAAAGCATAACTCTGCACACTGAATTCTCTTTGGATTACTGTGTTACTGCACTGGGCCCCAAAGGCCTATGAGGCTTGAGCTGCATGGGGTGTGAACAGCTAGTGTTCCCAACTCCTCCCATCCAGGATGATGAACCAACAATAGCCACTGACTTCCATCCGCCCCTAAAAGCTACTACATTCAGGCACTCAAATTGCCATTTGAGCCTGGGTTACCAAAAAACTGTACGAGCTTTATCCCTGTACTCTATTGATCTGGCAGCTACATAGTCATTTATTTATTCTTTCTAAGAAGCTTTTGATGATAGATAAAAGGTCCAATAGTGTTTGTATTTCACCACTTGAGTGCTTCTGATTTTAAGACACGGTTCTACTCTACAGTCACTAAAAGTGTTGTCTGGCTTTGCACCTTATACACTTTAGCCATGAAAGCAATATTACTCTAATTTGTAGTCCATTCCACAAAGCAAGAATGAGGAAAGTGTTTGAAAAATAAGCTGTCAAGCATTCTTTATGTAATGCTACTTAGGAAATAAAACAGTCATCCTGCCTGACTGATTGTTGCTCCCTCAAAGATAAAAACAGAATTATAGGAAAGGTCTGAAACTGAGTCCTTCTTCTTACATAGGATATTTATTATGCTGCATGTGAGTGATAACTAGGCAGTTCTCACGTACCATGTATTCTGTTAAGCAGTGTTTATTTTGTGGATTTTCTCTATTGCTTCTACAGTTGCTCATCTGTTTAAACAAGAACATAAAGGGTTTCATTTATTACATCTTATGCTACCCGTTTACTCCTGTAAAAAACAATGGTTGCTCAGATGTACCAGTCATCTAATAAATCCTCAGCTGATTCCAAAAAAAAAAAAAATACACAACATATCTAATATCCTGGTCACTTCCAGCAGGACAGAATTTAACATTATTTTCAAAATTCTCAGAATTCTTTCTACTTTGTGTGTCCTTCAAGACCTCCATATGAGTGAACATTTTCTTGTAAATCATACTGCTGAAGGAAATCTTGTCCATTTGTGTCATTACTATTAAAACAGCTAGTGTAAATATTTGATGGGAATAAAGAATTCTAATTCATTGAAAAGGAGCAATAGAATGTCACTTTATGTGTAATAAAATATCACCAAAGTGTAGAATTCCACTTTCAGTTTTCAAACATTTCATTGAAGGCTTGTATCTGATCCGTCATAGCCATAGGGAATAACTGTGCTCCCTCAACAGTTCTAAGTGCATGGTGTCTCTATTCAAGTACATTCTGCTCTAGTCAAGTGTCAGGCTATTACTCCTTTATGAATGAGATAAGGACACAGTTAAGAGCATAACAAGAAGCGAGCGGCATTTCTCTCTCTCATTTCTCAGACTGCAATCCACAAAGTGCCTGGGGCTTTGCCCATCCATTTACAGCACTGCAGCATGTCTCTAATCTTTTTTTTTTTTTTTTAGAGCAGGCTAAAGCACACGTAATAAGCCAGCTGCTTATTGTGTATTATACTGGTGGCCAAGAATTCTTGCCTTGCAATGTTAAGAATTATCAGGAGCCTTCCTTGTTAAATTATTAGATTTTTCTTTTGCTTTTTCTAGGCACTTTTTTTAGTTATGATACTTGGTCATGTGAAAATAATTAAGCTTGTGCAACTTCTGTAGAAATTGTAATGCATACTGGCACATTGAGTTGCATTGGCAAATTACAGCAAAGGAGGTTATATTAATTTCTCAGCTGGGGTGCTACCTCTGGGGAGTCCACATGTTCTCCTTATGTTTGTATGGGTTTTCTCCCAGTGCTTTGGTTTCTTTCCATATCCCAAAGACATGCACGAGGGAACTGCAAATTGTCTGGTGGTGGTGGTAGTGGTGGCAGTGTGTGTGTGTGTGTGTGTGTGTGTGTGTGTGTGTGTGTGTGTGTGTGTGTGTGTGTGTGTGTGTGTGTGTATGTGTGTGCACACTTGCATGTAAGTGTGTGTGTGTGTGTGTGTGTGTGTGTGTGTGTGTGTGTGTGTGTGTGTGTGTGTGTGTGTGTGTGTGTGTGTGTGTGTGTGTGTGTGAGTGTGTGTGTGTGTGTGTGTGTGTGTGTGTGTGTGTGTGTGTGTGTGTGTGTGTGTGTGTGCGCATGTGTCTGTGTGGTATGGAAGAAATGAGTGGCAATCTGTTTCCATTCCCTACTTGCCTAATTAACTCAATGAATGGCAGTGCCTTTACATGGGATCATTGTAGAAGTCAGAAGCAGCTTGATTGCATAGGATGTTTACAAATGCCGTAGGGTGCGAGTTGCAGCACTGACTGCCTAGATTGGGATTCAACCATCCCACTCCCTTACACTTCTGAAAAGATTTTCTTTCAAACTGATATTCTTTCCTAAACGAAAACAGGACTGTTATATGGTAACCATTTCAGTTTATTGCCTATTTATGAACAATAAGCTATATATTTTTCACCTGTTTTACATAGGTTCATATAGGATAATACTTTCCTTAGAAACTACTTTAAGTTTCCCACTGGGAGGTATTGTTTTTCTCTACATTAATATTCATATTTGTTAAATAAATCTAACAGGCATTTAAGTAGCAGGTTTTCAATTTTTTTTGTTTGTTAGTTGATGCCAAATACATTTAATTAGTGGCTATTTAGTCACTGAATGGAACTCTGAAGATGCACTTCTCTGCATCCAAAATCAGTATAACTTTGTTGTGAGTATGCTTACACAATCAAGATAAATCCCTAGTCAGTACAAATTGCATTAATGAGTTATTTGTTACACATATACGTCAGTTCAAAGCAAGACATTTGGAGATATGTTACATCCTGGCCACTGTGTTTGTGTGAGTGTGTGTGTGTGTGTGTGTGTGTGTGTGTGTGTGTGTGTGTGTGTGTGTGTGTGTGTGTGTGTGTGTGTGTGTGTGTGTGTGTGTGTGTGTGTGTGTGTGTGTGTGTGTGTGTGTGTGTGTGTGTGTGTGTGTGTGTGTGTGGTGTGTGTGGGAGAAACAAAACTAGACAATCTTCGTCTGGGTAATGCCTTGCACATTAAATAAGAATAACACTTCTCTAGAGAATGAAATGCAGTTGTTTGGCTTAATCCTTCTTTTTGTCATCATAGCTATTAGCTGCCAGACAGGTGCAGACTAATCTTTGTAAGCAGATTTCTGAATATTGACCTTGGCTTTGGCTGAAGGCTTCTATTCATGCTGGATGAGATGGAGAAGTGCTATCAGTTAATATCATACCGCAAACAATATAAAATTATAGCTGTCACCCTCCTCTTATTTGTCTACCTTACCAGTCATTAAAACTACTAATGTAGCACAAGCCACCTTCCAGACAGACTGACAGACAGTGACACATCCCTAAATGTGACATGGATGACGTCCAATCAAATGACCACTTAAAACAGAGAGGTGTACTCATTAGATGAGCAGGGATGTGTGTTTGTCTTTGTGAAACTATGTTCATCCATGTGTATGTGCATTACTGTCCATGCACGAAGGGGGAAGCATAGTAAGCCCCTTTATCTGTAACAACACAGAGCAGCCACTGGGTGTGTGGCTAGAACCAAAAAGACAGGGAAATCCTGCATGGATGCCTGGATGGCAGAGGTACAACAACCAACTTTCACAAATGTTAGGGTGAACAAACTGGCACAAATCAAAGTAGAAGGGTTAGATGGACAATATGCTCATGGAAGGGAAAACATTATAAAAATCTTTGAAAGGCTTAGACAGGCCTACATAAAACTGGTAATGCATTTATTCTGCACAGCACTATCACACTACCCTGAAAACATTATAATGTCTGCTAATCAGATGTTCTTATTAATTAGGCATTCATGCAGATTCATGGTGTGCACAAACAGAAATAGCACTAGGTACTGCTGGTATGCCTGCACTAGGGAAATAAAGAATGCACCATGACAGGAAGGGGATAAGTCAAGTTTACCCACAAAAATGTTGTTCTTTGGTCATAGAGGCTCAGCACAAGTAAAAAAATGAAATACTGCAATAGCCTATAACCTTGTTTTCATATATGGCTATTATTTCACTGTGATGATGTGAGGTAGTGCCAGCTGTGCCAGAAGGACTAGAGCAGTGCATGTGTAACATATTCCAGCATAGCTAGCTGACATTTTGTAAAGAATTTATGCCCTTTGAATATCAAACTGATTTGTACAAATTCTTGTGTTAAAAATGTATTTGTAAAGTGGACTATGTTATAAATGTATCAACAATGGGTCCTTCTGGACAGAAAAGAAATATACATGTATGTCAGACTATATTATTGTAATTGATGAAATGTATATATTTTAACAGAAGATGCTGTAAGGGAAGGGGTTAAGCTCATCCCAGCTAAGCTTAAGAAAATTAGCCTGAAATTAAATGACTTGGTTTAGGCTATAACAATTTTATCTCACAGTTCTGAATGCAGCCAGAGATGCAATGTCTGCGGAAAGTTTCTGCTGGGATCCTGCTGTATTGGCCTGTTAGCTTCTGCAGGAAGAGTGGAAGTGCTGGAATTATTTTAGTTTCCAGATACTGTAATAACACTTAGCCAAAGTTCTATGTATGTATTGTGACACATCAGTGCCAGATCCTTGCTCAGGTTCTAGTGAGAGGATAGCATGAGAACCACAAAGTCAAGTGACCAGAAGTGATGTCATTCTGTAGGCAGCACTGCAATTGTATTTGAATACTAGTGAGAGATGTGAGGTGTGCACACTCTTTTTTGGACCTGAAAAGACCCTCATGCTCTTACATTCACCATGCTTTAGCAAGTAACTAGGGAACAGTAACTCTTCAGTCAGTTAAACATACAGTGAGATTAGCTAAAAGTTGCTTTTCTGTATCTGTCTGAGTCTTTCCATGTGTGTTGTTTTTTTTATATTTCCTGTAATTGCAACTCTAGTGTTTATTGTAAAAGATATTCAGTATTTTCATATTTTCTTTTTTATTATTTATCATTAAATTTATCTGTACCTTTCATTGTGGCTGGTCTTTTAGACAATATTTAACTTTTGAGAGTACTTGCATCTATTTAGTGGCACTGTGGCTCCAAGTTCTTGACAGACTTGCTACTTGGTTAAACACTACCATTTGTACAAGTATTAATTTTATGAAGTGTAATTGGGTACCCTGGTAAGATCCTTAAAGTAGTTGGCTTCAGGTGTTCTGGTGGAAACAAATCTATGTTATAGTCTAGGTGCAAGTGGCAGAGCTGGTAAGCTGTACCATCCTTTCCCAGGTGTGTGTGTTTGTGTATGTGAAAATCAAATCTTAAAGAGAGTGTGCTTGTGACAGCTACGTTGAATGGTATCACTAACAGCTCTGATTTCACAGACTGGGTGGTAGAGGACTTGGCTTGAAACACCCAGCTAAAGATTCAGCTCTTTAGTGGTCATTAGGGAGTTTTATTTGGGTCTGGAGAGGAAGCCCAGCCATAGGAATGAAATTATTCCCTGTGTGCTCTTAAGAGAAATTCTTCTTGATGCAGAGGCCTGCATCTGAAAATACTGAGTGTGTCTATTTTTCTCACAGTGAATGTTCCCCACTGGTGTCAGTGATGAGGCTTGAGGTTGCTTGATAGCTGGCCCAGAGGAGGGGCATCTCATATTGGTGAGCAGCGTTGTAGATATTAATTGAACCTCTGTAGCCTGTAAGGAGTTGTCACTAAAGGTGAGTGTACTCTCAGCAGCCACAAGGTAGGCATACAGTGTTTTTATTTAGTTTAAGTTAGTTTAGTCAAGGAAAGCAGGCAAAGATGTCAGCAGAGGATTATGGCAAGCTGACAATGAACCAGTTGGCTAAGGTGTGCAAATCCAAATGACTGGTGCATGCCAACCTGACTAAAGAAGAAATTATTTCAGCCTTAGTAGCAGCTATAATACAGACCAGCAACAAGGAAGACAACCAGTCTGATGATGGAGATGGACAGCCCACAGAAAGAGGATAGTTTACCTTTTCCTCAGAGCACTTAAAAACCTGTCTGTAGCTAGCGACTTGAACTGGAGGCAAAACATATAGAATTAAAATTGGCAGACAGACTGTGGCATTTAGAGGTTAAAGAAGATGAGAGTGTCAACATGAGAGGGACATGCTGACTATCTGACAGGAACATGGAGGTAATGGGGAAGGGAGTAACCGAACCCCAGTAGCAACAAATCTCAGTAAATTTCTTTCACAGTATACAGAAGGTGATAATTTTGATAGTTTTATAAACATCTGAAAGAGTATTTAAACAGTATGATGTAAACTAAGCACTCTGGGCATGGTTCCTGACTCCCTTACTTCATGGTAAAGCTGTAACTGCTATTTCTAAATTGTCTGATACTGATTGTATACATTATGACAATGTTAAACAATTCTTATTGGAATGTTTTAAGTTAACTCCTGAAGCTTAGAGAAAAAAAAAATGTGAGCGTAGATGTAGGGCAGATGAAAGTCTATGTGATTATATTCCTGAGCTAAGCTCTTATTTTCATAGGTGGGTGAGTGGGTGTCAGGTTACCACTTTTGAAAGGCTGTCAGACCTTTTAGTGAGGGAAAAAGCCATCAGCACTTTGTCTGAAGACATGAGAATGTGGTTGGCAGACTGAGACTGTAACTCTGCAGATGAGCTAGGCAGAAAAGGGGTTGTCTACTTAGCAAGCAGGGCACCACTGCACAAGAAGGGGATACCCAGTGCTGCACATGGATATAAGGGGACCCAGGGTAGACAGCCTAAACCACCCCAACAAAGTCCACCAGTAAAAAGGGAAGCCACTAGTTCACATACATGGCCAGTGGCAGGGTTAAGTTTTTTTAAATGTAACCAGAGGGGCCATGTAGCATACAAATGTTCACTGAAGCATGGCAGGGAACAAAAGATGAGGGTGCCAGCTAATGGGAATAACAGCACGCCAGCAGTATGTTGTCTGGAGACAACAAGGGTACAAGACTATCACCATAGTTTGTATCCTATCTTAGTGGATGGAAAACAGGTCACTGCCAAGAGAGACACAGCCACTGAAATAACCATTGTGAAGCCTGCAGTGGTTAAAGAGGAGCAGTACTTGCTTGGGCAGTCCACTTCAATCAGAGCTTTAGGGTGGACTCCATTCCAAATATCTTTTGCCAGGGTTTACCTTGACTGGGAGGGTGGAAAAGGAAGCAAGCAAGTAGGTGTGTTTGAGGATATCCCTGCAGATATCTTGATAGTGAATGATTTTGATAATGCAGTACCTTGTGTGCATGCAGTTGCTTGCAGAAAGGCTTGGAGACAAGCATGTGGGTCTGGTTGCATGGGGGAGAACCAGACAGACCCCAGACTGAATGCCAGGGCCGGTGATGTGGCTATTTCTGGGAGGAAGCTACCCTGTAGCAGTGAGCCTGAAGGTGAGATACAGCTGCTGATAGGTACTGATGTTCCCATGGACAGGGTGACTGCAAGGAAAGAGGTGAATGGTAGAATCTAGGTTGACAGTGAGGCACCGCTGTCAGAGGATACCAGACTTCTTGTGGAAGGGCTTCTAGGAAGGGTCACAAAGTTAGAGTTGAGACAGGCTCAGCTCTTGGACCCTAAACTAAGAGGCTTGAGGGAGGTAGCTAAGGAGGCACCTGATTATCAAGGAAAAGGGGAGTCTGTATATTAGAACAAAGGGTTACTGCATAGAGAATGGACCCCTGAGGGAGGGCTAGAGGGTGAGGTAATACAGCAGTTGGTAGTGCCCAGAGCCTATTGTCTGGCACTATCAACTGCTGTATTACCTCACCCTCTAGCCCTCCCTCAGGGGTGAGGTAATACAGCAGTTGTAGTGCCCAGAGCCTATTGTCTGGCACTTCTAGCCATAGCCCATGACATTCCTTTTTCAGGTCATATGGGCATAAAGTGTACTAAGAGACATATTAAGCAGAACTTTTATTGGCCTGGGATTGCAAGGGATGTAACAGGGTACTGCAGAACCTGTGAGCAGTGTCAAAAAGTAGACAAGGCAGGAGGCAAGTTCAAAGCTCCTTTGATGCCTTTGGCTGTGATTTAGGAACCATTTCAGAAGGTAGCTATGGATATTGTGGGGCCTCTGAGTAACCCACATTCCACAGGGATGAAATATATCCTAGTGGTAATAGATTATGCTACTAGATACTATGAAGTGGTGGCTCTGTCCTTCATCGAGGCAGTGAAGGTGGAAAATGCTTTGTTAGATATTTTCAGCAGGGTAGTTTTCCTGAAAGAAATACTGACTGACAGAAGTTCCAGTTTCATGTCAGACCTGCTGGCCTGTCTGTGGGAAAGCTGTGGGATGAAGCACCTAAAAGTATCCCCTACCACCCCCATACTAATGGTCTTATGGAGAGGTTAAACTCTACACTGAAGACCATGCTAAGGGCATTTGCAGACCAGTTTAAGAGAGGGTAGGACATATATTTGCCTCATCTTCTGTTTTCGTACAGAGAGGTACCCCAGAAATCGACATGTTTTTTACTCTAAGAGTTGCTGTATGGGCATAGAGTGAGGCAGACATTATAGGTTCATTGGTTCAAAGGAAGGTACTAGGCTATTGGCCCTAGGGCCTATATAAGCCTCACCAAAAAGGTACCCTGGCTTTCCCCACCCAAGAAAATTATTTTCCTGTGCCACTATCGAGCAGAGCCACAGAAGTGATCCCCGGGGTGAATTTCCTATTTCCCATGCAATCATCAAGATTTTTCTTGAAGAGTGCTAATGAGGAACTTTGTTTGATATAGATAGGTAGTTTGTTCCAGGGTATGGAAAGTCTCTGGGACAGGAATATATCTCTCTAGCATGTTCTGTTTATTTGGTGACAAGGTTTAGTTCCCTATAGCGTGTAACTCAAACAGATTGGGATTTCTTTAAGTGGAGCATGTCCAACAGCTTTGGGTTTGACATAGCTTTGTATGTTAGGCAGAGATCACCTCTGAGTAGGTGATATGAGACGGAGTAAAGCTGGAGATTTTTGAGACAGTCTGCATAGTGCATCTGTTTGAGGCTGGTAATCTGCTTTGTAAGGTGTTTCTGCAGTCTTTCCAGTTGTTGTAGATGTCTTGTGAGGTACATACCAAAAGGGGTGCTGTACTCTATAATGGGTCTAATGAGTGATGAGTAGATGGGAACAATGACCTCTTTTTTCCTGGATGAGAAACCTTTTGTGATGAGGTGTGCCACGTAGAAGGATTTCCTCACTACTGTGGCGATGTGATTATCAAAGGAGAGACTACTGTCCACCTGTGTCACAAGGTCTCCTATCACACGTTCGGTGTTAAGTTTCCTACCGCCTATGTGGCAGTTCATGGGTACAGAGTTTTTACCAAAGGGGATGAAAATTCACTTTTTGGCATTGAACTTGAGGCCATGGGTTTGACACCAGGCATCTGTCTCAGTGAGGCCCTTTTGTAGGATGTCCACATCATCGGAGTTTCGATTATGGCTCTTAGTTTGCAGTCATCTGCGAACATCATTAGCCAAAGACAGTCTGTGTTAGCTGTACTTCAGAGAAGTAGATACCAAACAGGAGAGGACCCAGGATTGAACTCTGTGGTACTCCACTTGTCACTGGTCTGAAGTCAGATTTGGAGTCTGCTACTTTCACAGTGTGGGTTCTGTCAGAGAGCCAGTTGGCAACCCATCTTGTGACATAGGGATTTATACCTAGTTTAGTGAGTTTATCTATAATTACAGAGTGTGGGATGATGTTGAAAGCCTTGGCAAGATCTAGAAAGGCTGTGTGAACCACCTTACCCTTGTCTACGGCTTTAGTAACTGCTTCAAAGAAGTTTATCAGGTTTAGGAGACATGATCTGCATTTTAAAAACCCGAACTGGGTGGGGTCCAGAGTTTGGAGATTACCAGTGTCTTTGTTTATAAGTTCCATGATGATACGTTCCATAGCCTTGCAGACCAGGCTTGTCAGGCTAATGGGGTGGTAGTTCCCCAGGTCCGCGGTGGCTCCCCCTTTGTAGAGTGGGATAACCGTTGCTGTGCACCATTCAGCGGGCACAAAGCCTGAGGTGAGGCTATGATTGAACATGATAATTAGGTGGGGTGCCAGTTCACTCTGTAGTTCATGTAGAATGCAGCCTGGGATGTTGTCAGGTCCCATGGATGCTGTGTTCTTGGCTTTGGACAGTGTGGTTTTTACTGGTGCAGCCGTGATTACAAAAACTTTGCATTCTTCTGGTATAGAGATGGGCCCTTTAGGGGGTGAGAGGGGGGTAAAGTTAGCACTGAACCTGTCTGCCAGGATGTTGGCAATATCAGTTGGTTCTGTACATTTAATGCCATTGTGCTGTAAATCAGAGCAGATCTGAGTGTTGCCATTGAGATTCTTGACATAGCTATAGAATGCTTTGTGGTTGTCTTTAGAATCAGTGGCAATTTTGTTTTAGTAACTAGCTTTGGAGGATTTTATGGGGGACCTCAGCTTCTTACTGAGGCTGACCAGGGAGTTCCTGCAATCATGGGATTTTACTCTTTTTTTGCAACAGTTTCTTTCTTCTGTTGTAGAGTTTGTTTATGGCAAAAGACCACCAGATTGGCTTCAATTTTTTGGAGTATAGCATCTTATTTCTGTTAGGGATAGCATGATCCATGCACTTGTGTAAGTGCTTATAAAGCTCAATTGTGTAGTATTCAGCAGTCGTGCCTCTATTGTCCATCTGCATGGATGTCATGAAGTTTTCCACTTCTGTCTTAAGAAGTGTGAAGTTGGCATTGGAGAATTTTTTTTACGGTAGTTTCCCTAATAGGGGGTGGGGACAGGATGTGGATGTCTAGGGTGATTAGCTTGTGGTCGGATCTGACCAATGAGGAATTGACCTTAGGTGTGGAACACTTGTCACCCATGTTGTTAATGACCAGGTCTAGGATATTGTTGCCCCTGGTGGGGGTGTGAATAAGTTGATTCAAGGCATTGGAATTTATGAATTCCAGAAATCGTTGAGCTAAAGAGTTGGTACATGAGTAGTTTTTCTAGTTAATGGTGGGATAGTTGAAATCGCCCATTATTAGGGTGTTGGGTTGTACCCTAGTATTTTTCAGTGTATCCAGAAATGAAGAGTGGGAATCCTGGGGTATGGTTGGGGATCTGTAGCAAGCTACAATTTGGATTGCAGTTGTGCCCAGAGTTAGTTGCACTTGGATAATCTTGGTTGCATTATGCTGAGCAACTAGCCTGGAGGTGTGGGTATCCTTAATAAATATGGACACGCCTCCACCTCTAGTGTTTCGGTCCAGGTTAGGTGGCCAAAAGGTGTGGTATGAATTATAGCCTGGTAATGCAGGGGTGGTCTCTGGAGCCTTGAACCAGGTCTCTGTCACTGCACAGATGTTGATGTTCTCCATTTTAAGGAGTGCCTCAAGCAAGTGCATTTTGAGGTTTAGACTTCTTGCATTAAGTAGCATTACCCTCAGATTTTGCTTGCTTGTACCTGTTATGGTGGTGAATTTGTCATTTGAACCTTGCATAAAAAAGGCACTATAGGAGTGGCAGGAGCCTTAGCCAGTATCCAGAATCCCAAGGGCGACAGTTGCAGGCCATCTCTGGCAAAGTATCATGGTCTGTCAGTCATGTCATCCCAAGCAGATAGATACTGGATCCCCTTAGAATGACACCAGAAGCTAAGCCAATTGTTGAAGTCAATCATTTTGTCCTTGTACTGTGGTACCATTCTGGGTGATGGCAGGATGCTACTCAGGGCAAGGGTCATATCTGCCTGGGCTACAAGGTCAGAGAGCTCCTCTATGTCTATTTTCATGTAGTCCAGGGAGGTACGTCTCAAGTCATTCACACCAACATGGACAATGACAGAGTCATATTTATACTTGCTGTGAAGTGTCCTGAGTGCATGCATTATGTGGCGAATCCTAGCACCTGACAGGCAGCTGACAGTATCTTTTTCCTTGTTTAGCCTGGTGAGTGGAACATCAGTGTGCTTGACTATAGAGTCATCTATGACTAGAGTGTTGGGTACCTAAGGGGCTGTGGTTGAGTTGCACACTGAGTTTGTTGGCTATGTGTCATGTGGGTTGTGTTGGGGATGGAGGTTGCATGTATTTCTGCTTTGGAGGGCTCTGTTTTGTTTGGGCAGATTTTTATTCAGAGCCTCCACAAATGTAGGTGTGTGTTTTGTGTTTCTATGTGTGTGTTTTGGTGGTGTATGTTTTGAGGGACTATGTGATGTGTTGTGTGGTGCAAGTGTTTACCTTCTTTTAACTGTCTAGTCCAGTCTTGGGTGAAGAGAGCTTTGCTTCCAGTTTGGCTATTTACGTGCATCTCTCACAGGTTGTAGTGTTGGGTGGTAGGAGGAGAGCATTGTCTGTGTACATGAGGCAATTGCTGCATTACCCCAAGATTCCCGGATTCATCAGGTAGACAAGAGAAAACACCAGGAACTGACCCTTAGACATGCCTGGATAGGTGCTTATTTATTAAATAGTAAAAACTGTTTTCCTCTAGATAAGTGAGGAAAGTTGAGTGCTGTAGTAATTAGTAGCTTATTTAGTGCTTACAATGAGTTATGAACAAGGAGTTTAAAGAAACATATTTTAGTGCTGAAACTAAAAAACTGACTAGTTCTAAGGGAAAATTTAAAGAGCAGATTTTATGGCCCAGGAATAGTTTAACCCCAACTAAGCGATTATGCACAAAGTGTTTTTTTTTTTTAATAAGAGTAGCAAATGAGCAAACTGATTTAAATAAATAAACCAATTAACCAATAAGAGCTAAAAACTGATCCCCGATCCAGCAGTCTTCGATCAGACAAGTTCTAACTGCACACTCCTGCCACTAGGGTGCAGGGGAACCTTCTCCAAAAAAAGATGTCCTGGAATAGTGCTCAAGTTATACAAACAAAGCTAGATTCAGCAGGTTTGAATCTAATCTATCAAATAAAAACCAACTGGCTGGCGGCAATAAAAAAGGCAAAAGTGTATTTTTTACAATTTAATAGCACTTTCGTTTGATAAATAATCAAACTTCTTCAGATGAACCTTCTTACATTAAACAACCCTTATATAATGATATTACATGACATCACATAAAGCAGCAGCCAATAACAGCTCCAGTACAAAATTTTTAAAAATGATTAATGGTTGTTGTTGTCTTTCGGCTTTTCCCAGTAACTCCGATCTGCTAATGATTGGCAGTAGATTTTCACAAACGCCGAGGTGCCAGCTCGACGTTCAGCCTTTAACAAAGGCACAGTAAAACCAATTAATCTATTTTAGACCATATATCTTACTTATATTTACAATATATATATATATATATATATATATATATATATATATATATATATACATTAAGAACTATCTTTCATATGTTTTTAATTTAAGGAGGCTATTGGTGGAAATCATTTAATTAGCCCTGGGGGGTATCCAATATTCAGATATATTTGCCACCAGGTATCTTTATTTTCTAAGACAAGTTTCCAGGGTCCTCCCAGGGGATCTTTATAACCTGGTACACTACCAGAAATTTAAAGCTGTCAGTAGGAAATTTACTTATGTGCTTAAAAAGCGCATTTGTGTCCTTGCTATGGGAGATGTCATAGGTATGCTCATAAATCCTCTGGGATAGTTTACGTTCGGTTTTTCCAACATAAAATGTTGGACATTCTGAACAGCATGCAATATCCACTGCCCCTTGTGTATAACAGCTATATCTACCCCTGATTTGGATTTGCTTATTGCCTATTTTTATACTTGACCCATTATATACATACCGGCACTGATTGCATGTGCCGCAAGGAAACATCTTACCACACTGGTGGCTACTGGCTGTCGCTCCAAAATATTTTTGAAATTGGGGCCTTTCTTGTATACAATATTAGGATTAATTCCTAATCTGGTTGTCAAATTTGTTTCCATTTTGATAATGTTCCAATTTTTGTTTAAAATGTCCCTAACTATCTTGCCATTATCATAATATGTGGTAACAAAAGGGCAAAACATTGCTGTATTCCTATTCCCTGCAAAATTGCTGACATCATTATTTATATTAATAATAGGAATATGTTAATAATACTTATATTACTATTATTACCATTCCCTTGTCTTACCATCTATGGTCTCTCGTGGTACTCTTGAAGCTATGGAACATAAACGCCTTGATTACGTTTTAAAATAACTTAATTTTGTTTCTGGTTCATCATTCTTCTAGGGTAACCCCTGTTGTAAAACATATTAGATATACGAGTACACTCTGCTATAAAATCTTCATAGTTAGAGACCATATGGGCTGCACAAACCATTTGTCCCTTCACAACTCCCCTCTTTACATGGGTGGGGTGGTTACTGGATTAGTGCAAATATGTATTTGAAAATGTTGGTTATTTATGAATGTTAGATTTAAATCCTACTACATTTTTTGATATCAATACATCTAGATATGCCACACTATCCAAACTCACAATGAGTAAATTTCAGAAATTCAGTTGTCTGGTTAATATATACAATGAAATTATTAATTTCTACCATTGGACCTTTCCATGCAATAAAAGGTCATCCAGGTACCTGACATACATACTAATATAGGAATAAAAAGGACTTGAATACAGATATTCACTTTCCCACCATGCCATGACAATATTTGCAAAAAGTAGGCAACAGGCTAACCCCATGGCTACCCCTTCCATTTGTCTATAATAATGTCCTTCAAAGTGTATATAATTGAAGCTCAGGACCACGTCTAATAACTGGTTGTAAACATTAATTTTGTCTTGGTGTATCAATTTATTACAAATGGTAAGGAACTGCCAGGAATCACGGCACAAATTTGGAATATTATTTGCTACTGTTTTTAACTGTTTATCTAGAATCTAGCTATATAACTGGTCTTGAATTTCCCAGATTCCACAATAGGCCTTAAAAGTGGATCAATGATATCCTTGTGTATTTTAGGGACCCCGAAAATTACCGGGATCCTAGGCCAATCAATAGTCATATAGTTATATTCCTGTATAGTAATCTGTTCCTGTGTAAACATATCCAGTAATTCCCAGTCTATTCTTTTATAACCAAGATGTACTTCATTGATGGACACCTCTTCGTATGTTCCACTGTACAACATATTAAACATTTTTTGTGTATAGTCATCTTGTTGCATAATCACCATACCCCTGCCCTTGTCTGGATGCATGAACCTAAGGTCACTGTATGATCTAAGATACTCCAGTGTACTTTTATCAATATCAAACATATTATCAATATAATCAAACTGTAAAAGATAATATCTGAAATCTATTTCACAGGCTTTTTCAAAAACCTTTAATATAGGATGCACATCAGGGTTAAAAACATTTGGAATTCTAACACTAGTTCCAGTATTACTTAAAGTCAGACTTTCATTATTAAATAAAACATATAAATTCAAATTCTGACATACATTTTTAAATCTAAAATCAGCCTGATAAGAGATTTGCTTGGAATGAAGGTTTAACCTTTGCTACATAAATTAGCACACTCTTCACCAAGTGAAATTGTACTGTAATTATACATTTTAAAATCATGAGCAGTGTTTTCAATAATTTTACAATCAAAGTCACTAATCACCTCTAATATCGATTGTTCCTGTTCCCATTCCCCTGCTGAAAGCGTTTCCAGTGATTGGTTTGTGCAAAATGGCAAAATCGTGAATAGCAACCTGTTTGTTGGTTATAAAAGCCAATATGACTACATCTTCAAGGACATTGACATTTTGTGCTATTCTATTTTGCACAGGAAAAACAAAAAATTGGCACAAGACAAGTCAGCATATGCACAAGGTAAAGCATAACCTTTCCCACCTTTAGGCAAACTATGAATACATTTCCTAACAGACAACAACAGAATTATGATGAAACCTGTGAAGAATCAGATGCTGAAGCTGTCCCCTTAGATCAATAGGAGGTGCGGAGATCGAAAAGGTTACAGAACCGCAGGCAACAAAATCAGGGACCTTATCCACAAACCAATCACTGGAAAAGCAATCAGCAGAGGAATGGGAACAGGAACAATCAATATTGGTGGTGATTAATGACTTTAACTGTAAAATTATTGAAAACACTGCTCATGATTTTAAAATTTATAATTACAGTACAATTTCCCTTGGTAAAGAGTGCAAATTTATTTAGCAAAGGTTATACCTTCATTCCCAGCAAATCTGTGGATCTTGTCAGGCTGATTTTAGATTTAAAAATGTATGTCAGGAATTTGAATTGGCATGTTTTATTTAATAATGAAAGTCTGACTTTAAATAATACTGGAACTAGTGTTAGAATTCCAAATGTTTTTAACCCTGATGTGCATCCTATAGTAAAGGTGTTTGAAAAAGCCTGTGAAATAGATTTCAGATATTATCTTTCACAGTTTGATTATATTGATAATATGTCTGATATTGATAAAAGTACACTGGAGTATCTTAGATCATACAGTGACCTTAGGTTCATGTGCCCAGACAAAGGCGGGTATATGGTGATTATGCAACAAGATGACTATATTCAAAAAATGTTTAATATGTTGTACAGTGGAACATATGAAGAGGTGTCCATCAATGAAGTACATCTTGGTTATAAGAGAATAGACTGGGAATTACTTAATATGCTTATACAGGAACAGATTACTATACAGGAATATAACTATGTGACTATTGATTGGCCTAGGATCCCGGTAATTTTCGGGGTCCCTAAGATGCAGAAAGATATCGTTGATCCACTTTTAAGGCTTATTGTGGATTCTGCAAAATCCAAGGCCAGTAATATAGCTAGATTCCTAGATAAACAGTTAAAAACAGTAGTAAATAATATTCCAAATTTGTGCCATAATTCCTGGCAGTTCCTTACCATTTGTAATAAATTTAACCCCTTTTCTGATGGTATTTTTATAACCATTGATGTAAAAGACTTGTTTAATAGTATCCCCCATGAGCAAGGCCAGGACTGGTTTTGTATATATCTCCATAAAGCAATGAAGTTACACCAAGACAAAATTAATGTTTACAACCAGTTATTAGACATGGTCCTGAGCTTCAATTATATACACTATGAAGGACATTATTATAGACAAATGGAAGGGGTAGCCATGGGGTTAGCCTGTGGCCCCCTTTTTGCAAATATTGTCATGGCATGGTGGGAAAGGGAATATCTGTATTCAAGTCCTTTTTATTCCTATATTAGTATGTATGTCAGGTACCTGGATGACCTTTTATTGCATGGAAAGGTCCAATGGTAGAAATTAATAATTCCATTGTATATATTAACCAGACAACTGAGTTTTTGAAATTCACTAATGTTGTGAGTTTGGATAGTGTGGTATATCTAGATGTATTGATATCAAAAAATGTAGTAGGATTTAAATCTAACATTCATAAATAACCAACATTTTCAAATACATATTTGCACTAATCCAGTAACCACCCCACCCATGTAAAGAGGGGAGTTGCGAAGGGCCAAATGTTTTGTGCAGCCCATATGGTCTCTAACTATGAAGATTTTATAGCAGAGTGTACTCGTATATCTAATATGTTTTACAACAGGGGTTACCCTAGAAGAATGATGAACCAGAAACAAAATTAAGTTATTTTAAAATGCAATCAAGGCATTTATGTTCCATAGCTTCAGGAGTACCATGAGAGACCATAGATGGTAAGACAAGGGAATGGTAATAATAGTAATATAAGTATTATTAACAATGATTTTCCTATTATTAATATAAATAATGATGTCAGCAATGTTGCAGGGAATAGGAATGCAGTAATGTTTTGCACTTTTGTTACCACATATTATGATAATAGCAAGATAGTTAGGGACATTTTAAACAAAAATTTTAACATTAACAAAATGGAAACAGATTTGACAACCAGGTTAGGAATTAATCCTAATATTGTATACAGGAGGGGCCCCAATTTCAAAAATATTTTGGAGCGACAGCCAGTAGCCACCAGTGTGGGTAAGATGTTTCCTTGCGGCACATGCAATCAGTGCCGATGTGTATATTATGGGTCAAGTATAAAAATAGGCAATAAGCAAATCCAAATCAGGGGTAGATATAGCTGTTATACACAAGGGGTAGTGGATGTTGCATGTTGTCCAGAATGTCCAACATTTTATGTTGGAAAAAACGAACGTAAACTATCCCAGAGGATTTATGAGCATACCTATGACATCTCCCATAGCAAGGACACAAATGCACTTTTTAAGCACATAAGTAAATTTCCTACTCACAGCTTTTAATTTCTGGTAGTGTACCAGGTTATAAAGATCCCCTGGGAGGACCTTGGAAACTAGTCTTCGAAAATAAAGAGACCTGGTTGCAAATATATCTGAATTTTGGATACCCTCCGTGGCTAAATGAAATGATTTCCATCAATAGCATCCTTAAATTAAAAACATATGACAGATAGTTCATAATACTTGTACCTGGATATACATATGTATAGATATATATATATATATATATATATATATATATATATATATATATATATATATATAGTAAATATAAGTAAGATGTATGGTCTAAAATGGCTTAAATGTTTTTACCATTCATCATTTTTAAAATTTTGTATTGGAGCTGTTATTGGCTGCTGCAGTATGTGATATCATGTAATATTATATAAGGGTTGTTTAATTTAAGAAGGTTCATCTGAAGAAGTTTGGTAATGTATCATACAAAAGCGCTAATAAATTGTAAAAAAAATACACTTTTGCCTTTTTTTCTTGCTGCCAGCCAGTTGTTTTTTTTATTTGATATACCTCTTTTTTCTGTGTTTGAATCTAGTCTATGCTACAGCAAACAAGATGTACCAATTTCAGAAAGAAACAGTTCAAATAAGCAGGCACAATAAGCCTCTAACCAGAAATTCACAACTCAGAAGGGCAGAATCTCCCCTCTCCTCCCACAAGAGTGCAGACCACACCTTCTTAATGTAAAATAACTGGCCCAAAGCACAAGTGCTTAAACCAGAACTAATAAACTTTTAGAATAAGAGACACTAAGCCTCAATCAGCAATTCCCAACTTAGAAGGATGTAAGCTACCTGTCCTGCCACAACAGTGAAGACCACAACCTTCTTAATGTAAAACAACTGGTCTAAGACCCAAGTGCATAAACTAAAAGCTTAGAATAACAGTTACAATTTAATCAGGCTACTAACAAGCAGTAATAAATGCAGCAGAGTAAATGAAATTAAGTAGTTTTAAGAACAGGCAGCAAAAGCAAAATAAAGTAAGACAGTAGGAAGAAACGTAAATACAGTAAATGCAGATGAATAAAATGCATTTTTTTCTATATAACAATGGAAAACGAGCCAACTGGTTTAAACAAATTACCCAATTAACCAGTAAAAATCTCAAAACTGAGCCCTCTTCCAGCAGTCTTTAATCAGACAAGTTCTAACTGTATACTCCTGCCACTAGGGTGCAGGGGAACCTTCTCCAAAAAAAAAAGATGGCCTGGATCAGTGCTCAAGTTATACAAACAAAGCTAGATTCAGCAGGCCTGAATATAGTCTATGCTACAGCAAACAAGGCACACCAATTTCAGAAGAAACAGTTCAAATAAGCAGGCACAATAAGCCTTTAACCAGAAATTTCCAGCTCAGACGGGCATAATCTAGCCTCTCCTCCCACAAAAGTGCTGACCACAAACCTTCTTAATATAAAATAACTGGCCTGAAGCCCAATTGCTTAAACCAGAATTTATACACTTTTATAATAACAGACACTTAGCCTTCAGTCAGCAATTTCCAACTTAGAAGGATGTAAGCTACCTGTCCTGCCACAACAGTGCAGACCACAAACCTTCTTAATGTAAAACAACTGGTCTGAAGCCCAAGTGCTTAAACCAAAAGGCTTACAAATGCAGCAGAATAAGTACAATTGAGTAGTTTCAAGAAGAGGCAAAAGCAAAATAATGTAATAAAGTAGAAAGAAACACAAATGCAGTAAGAGCAGATAAAGTGCATTTTTTTTCTGCATTAGGTAGAATGAGCTAATGACACTAGACTGGGAGGAGTGTCACAGATGAAATATACAGCAGGGGTGGGCAATTACAAAGCCACCAAGTATAAAAAGAATATATCAATAGGGATAGAGGGTGGGAAACACACTAAGGTTGTTAGGCCACTATTTAACACAGCAGGAATAAGGGTGGGAGAAAAAACATCAATTTCAGCATAGATCAGAAGCCAGCAAATATATATCCAGCAATTTCAGCATAGATCAGAAGCCAGAAAATATATCTATCTAAATCAATCAATGAAAAGAATATTAGGATAGTACAGAACTTTGAAATGCCAAAAAAAAAACTTATCACTTTATATTTCGAATTGTTTCAGTAGCACTTTCAGGCAGAACACAATGTGTTTCAAGCAATGAATGCAGAGGTTAACAATAGGGAATATTAATTATAATAGCAAGCCTTGAGACAATCAGATAAAACACAAAAGTTGTTAGACCACTATTTAACACAGCAGGAATAAGGATGTGAGAAAAACCAACAATTTCAGCATAGATCAGAAGCCAGCAAATATATATATATATATATATATATATATATATATATATATATATATATATATATATACTTATCACTTTATGTTTCAGTAGCACTTTCAGTCAGAGCACAATGAGCGTGAGGGTGAGTGTGAATCCCACAAGGAGTTTGTTATGGCAGATGTCCTAAACCTCAGGACAAGGCTTATGGAACTCATGGGCTTGTCCCAGGAGAACGTGGCAGGAGCCCAACAACAGAAAAAGGTCTAGTATAACAAGAATGCTCGAGCCTGAGAGAATGCTGTGGGACAGCAGGTTATGGTGCTCATTCCTGTCAGACACAATAAGTTGCAGGCAGCCTGGGAAAGACCCTTCAATGTGGTAAGGAATGTCAGTGATGTTAACTATATGGTAGACCTGCTAGGCAGGAGGCAGAGGCACAAACTGTACCATGTTAACATGGTGAAGCACTACCATGATAGGGAGAACCTTCTGCTGAGTATTTGCAGTGGGTGGCAGGAGGAGTCTGAGCTATGGGGGATCTGGTGACTGATCTCTTCAGTGAGGCTCGGACTGACTCCTCAATGGATGGGGTAACAACTTCCCAGCAACTATCCCCTGCCTAGGTTGAAGAAATCCAAGCAGTGTTACAGGGGTTTGAGGGCATGTTCACTGAGAAACCTGGCTGCACCCACTTGGTGTGGCACCATGTGGATACAGGACCCCAAAGACCTATCAGCCAGGCCCTTTACAGGGTGCCTGAGTGAGTTAGACAGACTCTTAAGGCAGGAGGTACAGGAACTGTTGGAACTGGGAGTAATCTAGGAGTCCAGCAGTTCCTGGCCTCCCCAGTGGTGTTGGTACCAAAGAAGGATGGCAGCACCAGTTTCTGTGTGGACTACAGAAAACTAAACAATCACACAGAGTCAGATGCTTACCCCATACCTAGGGCAGATGAAGCCTTACAGCAGCTGGCTGGGGCTAAGTATCTGACCACTACTAATCTGACCAAGGGCTACTGGCAGGTGCCCTTGACTCCCACTACTGGAGAGAGGTCAGCCTTTTTGACTCCTTTCAGATTATATGAGTTCACAATTTTTATTCTATTTTTATTTTATTTACAGTTTGTTTACCAGGATAATCCATTGAGCTGAAAAGAGCCTGTTTTCAATGGAGTCCCGGGGAGATAAGCTCCATGGCAACAATATAAAATGATGGCAATGAAATACATTTTTTGTAATACTGGACATGGTATACATACCTACAGTTAACATTGACAATTTTAAATACAAATGAAAATATACACACACAAAATACATGTCAGCTAAAACAAAAAGTGAAATGTAAAAAAGCAGTAGTAAATATTTACAGATAGATTTTTTAACACATTGTACATATTGCCAAAGTGACAAATAAAGTTTCACATGTAATCTTAGTAGAGTTATAGTAATATGATGAAAGAGAGGAGAGAGTGAGTGAGGGAGTGTGAGCAAGTGGGAAATACTGTAGAGATAGGTCATGTGGGATGAGAGCAGGAACATTGCCAGAGGGATTGATAATGAGCTTTGAAATGGAAAATGCCCCAGCAACCTTCCAGAAGCTAGTATATGGTATCCTAGCAGGAGAGGGTGATTATGCCCTTCCTTACCTGGATGATATTCCCATCTCCAGCCATTCCTGGCAAGAGCACCTTCAGCATGTCTGGGAGGTCCTGGGAAAACTGCAAAGGGCAGGGTTGACCATTAAGCCCAGAAAGTGTCAGGTGAATATGGTGGAGGTCTCCAACCTGGGACATAGAGTGGGGAGTGTTAAAATCAGGCCAGAACCTGGGAAAGTGGAGGCTATTTAGGCATGGCCTACCATGTTACTAAAAACAGGTGAGGCATTTTTGGGGACAGCAGAGTACTAGAAAAAGTTTGCTCTCTGTTATAGTACAATAGCTGCTGCCATCACAGACCTGGCAAGGAAAAACAGGCAAGATAAGGTTGCATGGACCCAGCCTGTGGACAGACATTCCAAAAGCTTAAAGGGACTTTGGGAAGACCCCCTGTGCTAGTCAGTCTAGATTAAATCAAATAAGTTGTTCTGCAGGTGGATGCTTAAAACCATGGGGTGGGGGGTTTACTCAGCCAGATTTCCTCAGACAGAGAAGAGCACCCTGTTGTATATCTCAGCCATAGACACCAACCCAGGGAGGAATGTGATACAGGTTTAGAAAAAGAGTGTTTAGCCATATTATGGGTACTGCAAAACTGCAGCCCTATCTGTATGGAAGGAAATTCACTGTGATTACAGACCACAATCTGTTAGCATGGCTACATCGAGCCAGCCAGCAAAATGACAATTTAGTAAGGTAGAGCCTGGGGTTGCAGGCATATGGCATGACAGTGCAGCACCAAAGTTGGGTCAGCAATGCCAATGCAGATGGACTGTCAAGACAGGATATGGGTTAATGTGTTCTCAGACAGGCTCATTTCTCTCAAGCAACATTCTTCCAGGGTCACTTGAACATTATCTTGAGTTTTCAAAGGGGGGAGAGATGTGTTGATGTGAGGTAGTGCCAGCTGTGCCAGGGGAAGCAGGCAGTGCAAGTATAACATATGCCAGCATAGCTATATAGATTTGTGGAAAGAATTATATGTCATTTGAATATCAAACTGATTTATAAAGATGCTTGTGTTAAGAACTGTATTTGTAAAGTTGCCTGTGTTAAAAATGCATCAACTGTGAGTCCTGCTGAACAGAAAAGAAATATACATGTATGTCAGACAGTATTGTTGTAACTGACAAAATGTACATATTTTGACAGAGGATACTAGAAGGGAAGGGGTTAAGCTCATCCCAGCTAACCTTAAAACAAATTGCCTGAAATTAAATGACTTCATTTAGGCCATAAAGAATTTATCTCACAGGTCTGAATGCAGTCAGAGATGCAATGTCTGTGAAAAGCCTGGGCTGGGATTCTGCTCTACTGTCCTTTTTGGTGATCTAATTGCTACCCTGGGGTGCCAGAGAATGACCTATTAGTTTCTGCAGGAAGGGTGGAAGTGTTGGAATTGTTTTACAGTTTCCAGATGCTGTAAAAAACCTTAGCCAAAGTTCTATGTATGTATTATGAGACATCAGTGCCAAATCCTGGCTCAGTGTCTTGTGAGAGGATAGTGTGAGAACCACAAAGTCAGGTGACCAGATGTGATGTCATTCTGTAGCAAGCACTGAAATTGTATTTGAATACTAATAGGATTATAGGAAGTTGCTAAGCTATTAGCTCTGAGGCCCATACAAGCCTAGCCAAGAATTTAGTCCATGTTCTGACAAGTCAGCACCCAATGCCTCTGTCCAGCAGAGACACAGGTAGAATCTCGGGGGTGTATTTTTTGTTCCCCATCCAGTTATTCAGGTTGCACTTAAAAGGGGTTAATGAGGTACTCTGTTTGATGTGGAGAGAGAGTTTACTCCACAGAAGAGGGAGTCTCTGGGACGCAGCTCTATCCTGCCAACAAGTCCTATTGATGTCATAGACCAGGTTGAGGTCATGCATCTGGGTTACTTGAGTGGAGTTTGACTTGCAGATATGCAGCTTTCCCATCACAGTGAGGTCTGAGATTGCTTTGTATGCCAGACAGAGGTCACCTCTGAGGAGTCTGTATGAGATTGAGTACAGGGACAGGGCTTTTAGCCTATCTGTGTAGAGTAGATGTTTGAGGCACTGGATTTCCCTGGTGAGGAACCTCTGTGGTCTCTTCAGTTGCAGCATGTGCTTGTAACGTACATGGCAAAATGGGTATTGTAGTCAATAATGGGTATTATAAGGGAAGAATACAGGGATGTTATGACCTCTTTGTCCCTGGATGAGATACCCTTACTAATGAGGTGGGCCATGTAGAAAGTTTTCCATACAATGGAAGCAACATGGTCATCAAAAGTCAGTTTGCTATAAACCTGGGTGTCCAAGCCTCTCACAATGGATTGCATGCTTAGGACCTTGTTATTAATGTGATAGTTCGTGGGGACATTAGTCTCCTCAAAGGGGCTGATGGCGCATTTTTTTGGCATTCAGTGTGAGGCCATGTTTCTGGCACCATTCATTTGTTTGGGTGAGACCCTCTTGGAAAATGTTCACATTACTTTGGGAATTGATGACAGTGCCAAGCTTGCAGTCATTTGCAAACTTGGTCAAGCATAGCCCACTGGTTTTGACTTGCACCTCAGAAAAGTATATCCCAAACAACAGAGGCCCCAAGACCAATCCCTGGGGTACACTGCTCATTACATGTGTACTGCTTGAGGTGGCTTCCCCTATTTTGACTAGGTGGGTTCTATCAGTGAGCAAGTTTGCTACCCATCTGGTAACATACAGATTGATGCCTACTTGAGAGAGTTTATCTATTATACCCAAGTGGGGAATAGTATCAAAGGCTTTGGCCAGGTTAAGATAGGCAGTGTGCACCATCTTCCCTTCGTCCATGGCTTTAGTGACTGTCTCAAAGAAGTCCACCAAATTTAACAGGCATGGCCTCCCATTGATAAAACAAATCTGTGTGGGATGTTTGGAGGTTGCCAATAAGGTCCATGATAATCCGTTCCATGGCCATGCAGATCAAGCTAGTTAGGCTGATGGGTCTATAATTTCCTGAATCAGTGTACACTCCACCTTTGTAAAAAGGGAAGACAATGGCTGTCCTCCACTCAGCTGGAATGAAGTTGGTACTCAGAGTTTGTTTGAATAGGATGCCTAATGGTGCTGCAGGTTCCTACCTGAGTTCATGTAGGATGCAGCCTGGGATGTCATTGGGTCCCATGGAGGCTGTATTTTTTGGCTTTGAGAGGGCAGTAATGACTTGTTCCCTAGAGATAAGGGGAGCAGGGCAGGTGCTGGGGAAGTCCTGATTTACTGATGGGGGGGGGCAGAGGGATGAAGTTTTCATGGAACCTGTCTTCCAGCAGATAGGCAATATGTATGGCATTTGTGTATGTGGTGTCCTTGACCACCAGTTCTGAGCAAATCTGAATGTTTTCTTTGAGATTGTGGACATATTTGAAGAAGGCCTTATGATTGTCTTTAGTAGATATTGCCAGTTTGGACTCAAAGTTTACCTTGGAGGATTTCACTAGTGCTCTTATTTGCTTTTTCAGGCCAAGGAGATTGCTTCCAGTTAGGCAGCTGCTCCTTTTATTATAGAGTTTATTTATTTCAGATGTCCAGCAGACAGGTTTACTCTTCCCTGAGGAGGAGGATTTTGTTCTGTCGGGTATTCCTGATTTCATGTAGCTATATACATGCTCGTATAGTACTTTGGTGTAGATTTGGGCATATGTGCCAGTTCCTATGGAGGTGGAGGGGGCTGTGAAACTGTTTATACCTTCCAACAGGAGGCTGCAATCAGCTTTGGAGAAGATTTTTGTTTGACCCTAGCTAGGGTGGGTTGGTAGAGATGGTGACTTTAAAAGTGACCGCTTTGTGGTTGGATCTTACCAGGGAGGATGACACTGTAGAGATGTTGTAGTAGCTACTCATGTTGGTTAATACCAAGTCCAAGATATTATCACCTTTTGTGGGGGTGTTGACCAGCTGGTCAAAGCCTACAGTAGTTGGCATTACCAGGTGGTCTCCTATCCAAATACTAACCAGGCCCAACCCTGCTTAGCTTCCGAGATCAGATGAGATTGGGTGCATTCAGGGTGGCATGGCTGTGGTATGAGAGATGTGAGGGGCACACTCTGTTTTTGGACCTGACAAGGCACTTATCCACTTAAATTTGCCTTGCTTAACAAGTAACTAGGGATCAGTAATTCTTCAGTCAGTCAAAAAATATAGTGAGATTAGCTAAAAAGTTACTTTTTTTTCTGTATATGTCTGAGTCTTTCCATCTGTATTTTTTTTTTATATTTTCTGTGATTGAAACTCCAGTGTTTATTGTAAATAGGTATGCAATATTTTCTTGTTTTCTTTTTTTATTAAATATATCTATACCTTTGATTGTGGCTGGTCTTTTAGAAAATATTTAACCATTGAGAGTACTTGTATCTACTTAGTGGCACTGTGGCTCCATGTTCTAGAAAGACTTGCTGTTTGATTAAATGCTACCATTTGTACAAGTATTCATTTTAATAAGTGTAATTGGGTACTCTGGTACGAGCCTTAAAGTAGCTGGCTTTGGGTGTTCTGGTGGCAGCAAATCTACCTTATAGTCTGGGTGGAGGTAGCAGAGTGGGTAAGCTTTGCCAGACCTTTCCATGTTTGTGTGTGTGTGTGTGTGTGTGTGTGTGTGTGTGTGTGTGTGTGTGTGTGTGTGTGTGTGTGTGTGTGTGTGTGTGTGTGTGTGTGTGTGTCTGTGTATGCATGCATGTGTGTGTGAAAATCAAATCTCAGCAAGAGTGTGTGTGACAGCTACTTTGAACAGGGACACTAACAGCACTGATTTCACAGAGAGGATGATGAAGGACTTGGCTTGGAACGCCCGTAAAGACTCAGCTCTGTAGTGGTCAATGGGGATCCTTATTTTGAGCCTGGATTGGAAGTCCAGCCCCAGAATTGGAATGTGTATTCTCTGTGTGCTTTTAAAGGAAATTGTACTTGGTGCCGCTGTGTGCATCTGAACATAGTGAGTATGTCTATTTTCTCACAGTGAATATTCTCCACTGGTGCCAGTGGTGAGGATTGAGGCTTCTTGATCACTGGCCCAGAAGAGGGATGTTACAGTCATAATGCTATTTAAGTCAGAAAGGTCATACTTTTATGTATATAAGGCCATTGTATAATCTATACTGTTTGCCTCTCAGTTTTGATTTGAATAAGTAGGAAAAAATGATGATATAGTGTGCATGAACATGATGATACATTTAAAGTGTGTTGTTTAGATACAGGTTGCTGCACTGTTTATGGGGCTGCTGCAAACAAAGCCCCTAAAGAAATTTAGGGGACAACACAGTGGTTAGTCCTGCCTACTCACATTGACCAGGGTGCCTTCTGTGTGGTTCTCCCTGGATCAGTAGGAGTTTCTACCTGGTGTTACAGTTTTCTTCAACATTTCAAAGACATGCAGTAGGCGAATTGATGATCTTCCAAATTGCCTATGGGTGTTAAAGGGCATCCTGTAAAGTGCTGGACATGTACAGAATTATTTTCTAATGCTTTAGCACATTTTGCACTGGAATAAGTTACAGCTCCTCTGTGAGCCTGAATTGCACTAAGTGAATTATCATAGAATGAATTAATGATTCACTGAGGGGGGGATTCAGTAATCTTCCATGTAGGATGAACGAAGTCCTACTCGGAGACTGCCATCTAAGAGTTAGATGTCAGCACGTCATGCATATGCATGAGGGCACACTGACTCAACTCCCAGGCTAACACGGAGCATGTAGGAGTACAGGGGGCATGTCAGACTGCCGAGCAGTCCAAATATCCACGCCCCTGCAAGTGCCTAACTCTGCAAATGTCAGCAGATATGAGCGAGTCCGCTCAAATGTGTATACCCCCAACACTACACTCGCCCACATTAAAAAGCCCTGTATAAATGAAATAAAATGTAAACCAATTTTTTTTATTATTCACAATATAGCTGCCCGTATTTGGGCATGTGTGCGTGAGTGTGCCCATTGCTTAGCTACAGTTAGCAGTTTAGATATCAAAGAGGATAATAAACCACTTATATGCAAATTAAGCCAAATAGCAATAGTGTAGTGGTAGAGCCTTCGCACAAAGAGGAGGCATTCCCAGTTCGAGTCCCACCACTCCCCTCTCCTTTTTCAGTAGGAAATCTGTGCATAAAAATAAATCCTGACATTTACCTTTTAAATCATATTAAAATGCATCAAAATGGCCTATGTAGTAGTGAACGATATTATAAATATATATAAGAAAGTGAAACGTTCATGCATAATAATGAATGCATAAGTAACCTATCTTACGCAATATGAAGCACTGCTAAGCAACATTTACCAGTATTAAGCACATTTAAGAATAATTGGCCATAGTTAAGCACTGCTTTAACTAGCGCAATACAATTGCCCATAGCTAAGCCCTGCATTAACTAGCGCAATAGCTTTGCGCGGAGCTGCGCATCGTGCCAACTAGCGAAAACCAAACATGTTTGCGTGGAGGTATGCACCGCTCGAATTAGCGCAACGTCGAGCAACATAGGGCAATGTTGGGCAGCATAGAGCAACGTCGAGCAATGTTGGGCAAAGTTGAGCAAAGTCGGCTAAACACAGCCACACCCCCTATTGGTCAGGCCAGTAGTAAAATAAAAAAGTAATGACAGGTCTCGAACCCAGGATAGTGTGCACCATAATCACAGTACTAATCCACTAAGCCATGACAGCATTTGATGTGCATGGACTGTCAACACACATATACATATGAATCAAAGTTTACCCAGTGCTAAGCAGGTGTGCACTCAGTTGAGAACTTTCAAATCCGGCTAATCACAAATAAGTGTAGGAAATGAGGCATATATAAGCTCCATAGGCAGGAATACTCGCCATAACTGGTTGCAGCTCGCATCTGCAGGCAGCAATGGCTGGTGTCGGAGAGGGCTCTCGCTTCCGAGGGCAACAGTGGGGCATTGAGGAGTCAAAACTGATGGTTTGGCTCCTTGTCCATTGTCATGATGCTAGACTCCTGCGGCACCAGTTCCAGGGCATGGAATACAAAGTGGAGGCCTGGAACCATCTTGCACATGAACTCACCAGTGTCACAGGCATCCGTCGGACTGGTGAGCAGGTCAGACATCACCATGCAGACCTGAAGAGACGCAAGCAGAACCTACTGAACCAATGGATACAGGAGGCCCGTGGGATGCAAAATGCCCCACTACTGAGTAGGTAGCCATGGACTGAAGTATGTACAAATTGCTAGTGTAGTAGATAGTATGGATAGGTATATGTCTCAATATCACTTCATTTACTTCACAGCTGCAGGTGTCCATGCTGCGAATCAGCAAGCCTATGCAGATAGACTGCTAAGGCTGCACCACCAGGCAGGTTTGTAATTTGTCAGCATGTACTGTTTTATAAAATAAGTGAGAGAGCCTGGCTAAAAGTGTCTCAGCCCAATAATAAAGGTATAATAAGGGTTGAATAACCTCTCTGTATGAACTGTTATGTAAAATAAGTGAGAGAGCCTGAAAAAGAGTGTTGTAACCCATTAATAAAGGTATAATAAGTCCTGAATTATTTCCCTGCATGTATTGTTATATAGAATAAGCGAGAGAGCCAGAAAAAGAGTGTTGTAAACCATAAATGAAGGTATAATACATCCTGAATAAGATGTCTGCATGCACTGTAATAACAAATAAATGAGAGAGCCACTAAAGTGTGTAATTTAATTAATAAAGGTATAACACCTGTAGTGTGTCTGTGTCACCTTCTTTGAAATGTAGATGTACTCTTGCAGTATAGAAATAGTAGTGTTGTATTAAGCGCTGTCAACCCACACTTGGGTAGGCCCATAGAAAGAGTACGAAGGGAGTGGCAGTATCTCTTAAGCATATATACAGTCCTCAACTGTAGTTTCAAGGCTGGCATGTATAGGTAAATCTGGCAGATGAGTAGCTTGTAATTGTGTGCACTTGAAATGTCAGTGTGCTGCAAAAAATGTAGGGGCTGTTAAAATTTAACTGGTAATGTCACCTGAACACATCCAGATATGTAGACATATGAATATAAATAAAATATATAAATATGTAGCAGTAACATCTGCATCCTGGACAGTTTGTATATTAGATACAGGTCAGGTACATAATTAACTAGCAAAACACATCCCACGACGTACTGGACATTGCCCAATGTAATAATACATGTAGTGGATATATACCTGCAGGCAATAGGAATGTAGTGTAAACTATAAGTTCATATAAGTTGTTAATGGAGGTATCTTTTTACACCCTACTGTATGCGCATAAACAATGCAATTCCACACCTCAATGGGTATGTGTAATCTCAAAACATTTGTTGGGACATATGTCCAATTGGTTTATAAATATCTGCATAACTTTGATGCATGTGCCCTGTTCAAACACCACAATCTTGGTGGCCTGTTGCCATCAATCATTCCTGCATGCTGTTGGAATGTCCACTGTTGTTCAATATATGCATGTGTTATGCTTGCTGTTCAACTGTTGGAACACTGGTGTGTTGGGTTAATGTATTGGGTTAATGGGAATATTACTGCATGCTATTACAACTAATTTGGAAATGCTGTTGGCTATGTTGTCATTAAATACACCTAAACACAGAATGTATGGGAAGGCCGGTCCCAGCGGACCCACCTGTCCCTCCTCAGCTGGCGATTGCATCTGGCACCAGCAGGTCTGGTGCCCAGCCCGGGACCCCCTCCTCCATTGGTCCTGTGCCACCTTCGGGTGGAAGCGCTACAGGGGATGGGGCTTGTCCCCCCCATGCAGGCGTGGCCGGAGGAGGGCCACCTGTCACCCTGTCGGCTGTGGTGCATAGGGAGATCCAGTGTTCAGTCGCTGATCCCCTACGCCAGCTCGAGGCAAGGGTGGCGCGACTCACGGGTGAGCCTGCCCCTCCTACGCCGCCCCCAGCACAGCCACACTCCGGGCTGTGAAGGTGCAGTGGTGACTGCCCATGGGTGGGGATCTCAGTTCCACTGTTACCATCTGTGGGCTCATGGGCTTGCAATTTCCAAACAGCCTACCCCATCAATTGTGTTCACCCACCCCATGTGTCATATTCCGCCCCTGTATGCTTCTTGTTTGTCTTGTCTGTTTACTTCCCCAACCTACCTCCCACAACATACCTACTTCCCCTACCTCACATTCCACTCTCACCTGAAAAAAAAAAGGGCAATCTGCTCCCACAAAAAAATTACGCCCCATACATAGCTGCCCATTTTACATAAATGTCTGCTGGACACAGACACTGAAATTCAATTGGCAGTACAACATACTTCGTTGTCCTCACCCCTCTCTCAGGGGTGGAAGGTTTCAAAATTCCCTCCAAATTACTAGTATATGCACAGCTGTTGCTGTTAAAGAAATGGGCAGCTATGGACCTTCCCTACACCTGTCCTGCACATCCCGAGCTGTTTTCCTACTGTATTTCCCTCTTTGTGCCCCCTTTTCACCACTATCCTATCTCCCCATTTTCTTTTCTTTCAAAGAAATGAGCGCAGGGGTTAGCAAGAGTAAGCACTTGTAAGCAGTAGTAAGCGGGTTTAAGCGAGTGTGCGCATGTGTGCGCTTAGCTAAGTATTGCTAAGCATCACGCAAACCCATGCAAACCCGCTTACAACTGCTTAAAAGTGCCTTAGTCACCCTGTATATGAGGGCCTTGTTCTGCTCAGCAGCAAAATAAAACACCACTGTCAGTCTCGAACCCCGGACCTTGGACACACTAGAATGCATGAAGTACCACTAGGCCACAGTAGATATACAGCAATATGTTGCTGAAATATATATATCATGCATCAGAATGTGTGACTATAAAGGAAAGGTAGGAATGCCATAACACAAAACCGGTTCTGTGGAACTATACCAGCAGTTGTTGTGGAATTGCATTACATGACTGTGATAACAGAACCAGACATTCCAGCAGTAAATGCTGTTACAGCAGCACTTCACAACCCCACACAGTATCATAGCAGGACAATCCCCACACAAATGTACAACATGCCAGTGTGTTCAAGGTACAGCAAGGATGTAGGTAGGCATACTCAGTACTGGAATTGACCATTTTCATGAGCATCCTGTGATAATGTCAACAAAATAAAAAGCACAAACAGTGCAGAAGTGAGTACATTAATATCCACAGTATAGCTGTTCCCAAACAGTTCATGTGCCAAATGGAAACATCTCAATAACTACATATGTATGGCAGCTAATTGTGGATGTTGTAAAGAAACTCCATACTCCCATGTATCTTGTGTTAGCATTTCTAGGGGTGAGTACAATTCTACACTGTCAACTGTGTACTGGAAGAGGCAACATTCAGGTCTGAGTACAACATACAAATAACTGGCTACACCCTAAGCAACAGTTAGAAGAAGTATACCAACCTTCTGACTTACACAACGGTGTCCACAGAAAACAAGCATGGTCCCCACTCTGGAATTCTGAAAGGGCTATGCCTACCTGACCTAGCAATTTATAGCATTGAGTTGCTATGACAGTGAGTACTGCAAGTACCACACAGCAGGCTGCATGCAATTGCCAAATGGTGGCCACCAATTGGTACAGAGGCCATCACATGCACATGTGCAGATACCTATAAAAGCAGTCTGTACTTGCTGTCCACACATGCAATCATTCCATTGCAGGTACGGAGGGAGAGAGAGAAAGAGAGAGCAAAAAAAAAAAAAAAAGAAAAGAAAAGGTGATGTAAAGTAAAGAAATATGACAAAAGGAATATATTGAAAATAAATCAGTATACTGACAAAAGAAATTATACTGAAAAAATGTATTGAATAGAAACTATATTGAAAAAAACATTGAATTAAAATATATTGAAAAAAGATTTGAAAGAAAAATATATAGAAAAAAATATATTGAAAAAGAAATATATTGGAAAAATATATATTGAAAGAAAATATTTAGAAAAGTTAAATATATTGAAAATAAAATTATTGAAAATCAATATATACTGAAATAAAATTCTATAAAAGAAAATTCTTGAACAGTAAAGGAGGTATTGAAACCAACAGCTATATTGGGAAAAAAAAGTTTACCAGGAAATACGAACACATACAAAGGAAAGGTATGCAACAGCTATGTATTTACTGGAATGTAGTAGATGTCTATGAAGAGTACTCTATATAGTTGGAATCATCCATATGTGGCAGCAGTACGTATCGATGCACAGGTGGCCTGCATAACCACTGGCATGGGGAAACGAGTGTGTTGCTGTGTGCAGTGGGATGTGACGGTGACATATGTAGTCCAACATTAAATGTCAAACATCTGATCCACGTTATCTGTGTTCTGTACAGTAGTGTGAACAAAGTCTGTTTGGGGTAGTAGCCCATACGGTTATGCAAACATGGATGTGACAGAGTAACAAATGCATGATAGTCATATTAATGTGTAGCTTAGCATTGGCAACAGCTGTACCAGGCTAGTATGCTAATTCAGCATCAGCAGCTATGTATACACCCTCTGATATTACTGTGTGCTCACATGTGACACCTGTTCATGTTGTAGCAAGGCCCAACAGGTCAGCCGTGAGGTACATGTACTTACAACAGTGTGGTCCTTTTGTGTGTATGGCACACACATATGGAGAGATCTGTCCGTGTCAGATATATTAGCATCTGTACATGTGCATTGAGCAAGGGACATACTGCAACTGTTTGTGAACAGTGGATATATATATATATATATATATATATATATATATATATATATATGTTGTTGAAGGTTGTTATGTGCATATTTCTATGTAGGTTGTAGTGTGTGGCAGACCAGACAGCATACAGTGCTGGTATATGACATGTGGTGGTTAAACGCTGTTGGTATGATTCATCAGGTTTGCAGTGTTGCAGCCAGTGAGGCCTGCTAAAGCTACATGGGCTGAGAACACCTTAAACGCATTCTGCACAACACTGTGCAATGTTATGACATAACTGTATACGTCACAACCTTCCCATAATTCATATATCCACCATGACAGGTGGACTGTATATGTGCCTATATGCATATCTATATGTACAGCAATGGATGTTCATATGTATGTGTGTATGTATATATATATATATATATATATATATATATATATATATATATATATATATATATAGATATATATATATAGAGAGAGAGAGAGAGACAGGGTCATAATTACTCCAACAGATGCCTGGTGACAAAGCCATGGACTCAAGCTCATTGTTGACACTGCATTGGCATGCCTCCTTGCAAAGACTCAGTACCCATGAACTACCACATAGGTGGTAGTCTACTCAACACCGAAGGTGTGATAAGAGACCATGGGACACAGGTGGACATTAGTCTTCCCTTCGATAGTCACAGTGCCACACTAGTCATGTAATCCGACTACGTGGCACACATCATCACAAAAGGTGTGTCATCCAGGGAAAAATAGGTCAGTGCTCCCCTCTCCTCCACACACATAAGACCCAGTATAGAGTACAATGCCCATGTAGTATGTACCTCAAAAGACATCTACAGCAAGTGGAAAGGACACAGACATACCTCACAAAGAGTGATACTGATGACAAACAGATGCCCTATGCAGACCGTCCCAGAGACCCACAACTACACTGTGTTGCATACCGCCTACCCAGAGGCGACCTCTGACTGACATACTAAGCTATGTCAAATCCAGATCTGTTGGACATGCTTCACGTAAACAGATTACAATCTGTACAAGCTACATGCTCTTGGGACCCAAACCCTTTGACCACAATAAACAGCACATGCTGGAGTGATAGATTCCTATCTCAGAGACATCCCACACTCTGGAACTAACCAACTATCCATAGCAAACAAAACTCCTAATTTCCAGCTGACATAAATAATCCTGGAGACTGTATGGGAGATAGTGAATACACCCAGGCAATCACATCAGTGTCTCTGCTTGACTGGGCCACGTGAAATTTAAATACCTGTGTGTTAAAGGCCAGGGTAGCGTATGGCTAGAGTTCTATAGGCCCTAGGGCCAATAGCCTCTTACCTACCTATGAAGTGATACACACCCACATGTACTTGTCACAATAATCGATATGTGAGGTGACTGAGTGTGATGGTGAATGTGTCGGTGAATGTGTCAGAGTTTGGTATATGTGTGATAGCTTAGTGGGAAACTGTTTCAGTCATGGTATTATGTGTCCTAGCTGTGATCCCAGCAAAATATGTGTATGCAATTGTTAGGCAGAAAAAGCAGCATGCTATACAGTCTGACGTAGTCTCTTGTTGTCAACTGGGGTGTCCCACTGTAGGCTAAAGCAGTACATGTATGCTTATTGGGCGTTACTGCTGGTGAATTCAACTCCTGTATGAACTGTAGTACTACCTGAAGCTGTATGCCTAAACAGCACAGTATGGTGTACGTGCACATTTTTTGGAACCACTGTTATGTGTGTTCCCTGTAGACCTCACAGATTACATACCTCAGGCATAAGGTCTGGTAACTACTGACATGCAGTACTGTAAGGTACACAGGTAAAGGTCACCTGGGTCGCCATACCTTTGTGTCTGTTATTTATGTCTGCTGTGTGTGTGGGTATGCCTGTACCATGGCCTCGGTCATATGTGTGTTACAGGATATAACTGCGTATCTAGCAACATGTATAGTCTAGTACAGCGGTATGCCACCTATATTAATGAATGTGCACATATGTTAGGCAGGGGTCCGCCATCAATGACTAGTGTGGTATACTGGTAATACTGTCAGTGGACTTTACATTCATTGCAATGGATTACATATTTCATGATGCATTAGCATGATATATACCTCCTGTGGCTAGGTGGTGCATTGTGTCACATACAGTGTGCCATGTACTGTTGTATAGTCTTACATACTGTTATAAGTTTGTTGCTGTGCAAAACATTGTTTGATATATATAGAGTGTGCCAGGCACTGTGAGGCATCTGTGTGTTGAGAACTGATATGTGGCATTGAAAGTGTGTATCTTCTGACAGCCAGTAGGTTGCTATATATGGCAGTTAATTTATATCTGTACTTTAGAATGTCATGTGTGCCACATGACTTGCTCACACATATTGTTTATTTGTCTTCCAGGGTAATGTTCCACCATCATAACCCGGCATATAGCACATCTGAGGAGGAAGCCATCACAGCGAGCCTGGTGCAGCACTATGCGCTGCTGTTCTCCAGAACCAGCCAGGACCAGCATGAGTGGGCTGCACTGTGGCAAGATCTTGTCCGTAGGGTAAATGACATAGGTATGCATAACTGGACATATGAGCAGGTACGCCATCACTTCAGTGAATTAATTAGACATGTCCAGCAGTGTGAGTCTGATATCCACAGACAACAGCTTGCCACAGGTGGGGAGGGTAGCCATCCACCCCCCCCCTCACCAGAGTGGAGGGGCTGTTCCTGAGCCAGGTGGCTCCTGGCCAACAACAACCACAGCAATTAACATGTATCATCATGGAGGCCGGAGCCACCCAGCAAGTTGACATGGAGCGTGCAGATAACATGGCATAGCTGTAGAATACTGTTACCTCTATTGGTAGAGCATGCTTATGTGAGATGTGTACTGTGTAGTTAGACGATCTGGTGCCTAGTGTTGTGCAATACTAATAATTAGGAATATAATCTGTAGGCCTGTGACTGTCCACCGTTGTACTACTGTAAGATTGCAAATACACAGTAGCAATGCCACAGTTGTTGCCATTGACAAAGTGTCTGATATCCTTGTAGGTCCCTCTGGTGTGACAGCAAAGCAGCAGAGCCATGCTGGTGAGTGTGTTATACCTTTAATATTGCTAATTAAATGTGCATGTCATAGGTGAGGTGTAGGCTATTTACACATAACACACCTACGCATAATGCATGCTGTGCATGTTTGCTGTGAGACTATGCACATCCTAGTAACGTGGGTAGCTGTCTAAAACAGATACAATACACAGAGCATACCACACAATTGTGGCAACACTGTAGTGGACATCAGATAGGCAGAGTCAATACACATGCACACAACTTACACACCTTTGTCATACGCAGTACACGTTAACATGCTACACATGGCGTATTTAGACACCCACTATAAGGTCACACTACAGTATCCCAAACCTCATCCACACAGCGCACTTAATATACCTGAGGGGTAGATGCCTCACATGTGGCTGTGCAACACTCTTCAACACATAATACATTCATGTTAGGCAATGCCACCTATTGGGCACCCCACAAACCCATGTAACAACTGGCCATGAAATGGTGAATGTAGGCATGGTACTGCAGTTCAGGTACAGCATGCTATATGCCAGTCTGGCACAGATTAGTAGCCTTGAGTGACCACATGATGCTGCATGATGATGCCTCATGGTACTACACCCCATCCAGTTGCAGTGGCCACAGTAATACACATATCATGAGTTGCTATGCACCTCAATGTTGTGTGTGTGCAGACATATGCACCTATATGCAATATGCATAGCAATCCCCATTTGTAGAAAGTGACACACATATGTCTTGTAATGCTATGGGTTGTATAGGCCACATGACACACATTGTGCATGTGGGATGTTTCATGTTGCAGTTGTGTGGTAGCATGCCATGTCATGGCTGGCAGTGGCATGTACACAATATGTCCTACACTCACCATAACCACTGTACAATGGCTATGTTGAGCAATGGTATTCCATCAGGTATACATGCACCACTCATCCTGTGTCTATACATAGCATGCATGTGCTACACCTGTGTCCACAATCATCTGCTAAAGACACAGATGCTCTAATCAGTAATGGATATCTATGTGACACACTGATACACATCCAGCCATGGTATGTATACCTGTGACTGATGGTGCACAGGACATTGCAGGGCTTTTAATACCTGCATAGCAATGTTGTGTCTATGTACACATTGCGTTCCAGGGTGAGGCCATTCACTGAACAAAACACACATGCAACAAGGCCATGTATACTGTTATTAGCAATGGCTGTCTAGACTCACACTGCATGCTGCTGAGCAACACACGTCATGTATGCTGTCATGTTTGCTATAAATGTTTGGCTTGTGATACTGTACCCCAACATTACACACTATTGAGGACGTTCGGGATTGCTGGTGGTGTGTGTGTGTGTGTGTGTGTGTGTGTGTGTGTGTCTGTACTAGTGAGAAGTGTGCATGTGTGTATGTGCTCATGTGTTCATGTGTGCATGTGTGCATGTGTTCATGTGTGCATGTGTGCATGTGTTCATGTGTGCATGTGTGCATGTGTGCATGTGTTCATGTGTGCATGTGTGCATGTGTGCATGTGTTCATGTGTGCATGTGTGCTGACATCATGTACAGGGCATAAAGTGTGTTTCCTGTCTCCCTCAAACAGGTGCTGATACTGGGCTGGTTCAATGCTGCAGGGAAACTGATGTCACTGAGCATGATAGTGACAATGATAATAGGTGTGTTGAGGCACAGGCATGTTTGCCAGGGTCTATCATTGGGCCACCAATCGACACTACACAAGTGTCCACCCCATCCATGCACACAGTCATACTGCCATTACATCCGTCACCAATGCCCTTAGCAGAGGGGCAGTGTACAGCCGGCATTGGCCAGGACTGTGTGGTATCCATGGCACATGCATCCTGACACAGCAGCCATACCCAGATGTCTGGAAGGGTGCCACATAGGCAGATGTCCAGGGGTTCTCGTCGGAGCATTGCTGCCCATCATGCCACTGGCAGATGTGCCACAGGTCTAAGTACCTCACGCATGTTCCAGGCTGTCATGGAGGCACAGGCACGTATGGAACAGTGCACCAGACAGGGACTGAGGGCAGAGAGGGCACATAACACTGCCGTAATAGACAGTACTGTGACCTAGCTGGTGCCATCCACAATTACACTGAGGTCACCGATAGATGTTGGGGAGAGACACTAGATGTCCTCCACAATGTCATATCCATGTGTCAGGACAGTGCGGGACAGTTGAGTGGTCAACGTGGATGTATGCCAGCAACATCAGCAGCTGGCAGTCGCCGCAGATGTCCCTCGAGAAACAGCCACTCCCGTAGTGCCAGTAACAGCCCCAGCAATGTTGGGGGTGGGCTGTCCATAGAACATTCTAGAAGACCACGTGCACATGGCTCTGGACAGTCCCAGCAGGGACCTGGGTCCAGTGTACATCCACCTACCTCTGGGGATAGTACCCAGTCTGGCTTGGTACCTGATAGTGTCAGTAGCACCCCTGCCAGGCACAGGCACCGTATCCATGGCCAGAGACGGTGATCTGTAAAGCCTCGCAGGTACAGTCTGTGGCTGTCCCACAAGTACCCATATGTGGCAGCCGCATGGTGGAACTGTGTGCATGCAGACACACACACACATAATCCAGACACCTAGGGCTAACACATACCCACACTCATTACATCAACATTGGCCCATACCATTATTCTTGCCCCTCACACACACACACACACACACACACACACACACACACACACACACACACACACACACACATACATGTCGATTGGATGGCTCACTGTAGGCCTCTGGAAGACCAGCAACACACCCTGTGCATATGATGAAACCTGTGCCACCTCCTGTCATTTGTAACATCGATGCAGGAACAGGCTACCATGGTGTTGATGCACAGGATGTCATTATAGCAGTATAGCAATGTTAGCATGTAGTCAGCAGTAGAGTGTAATGATATGCTTGAAGGTGTATCTGAGCAGGCATGATGCATTAAAGCTATCATTGTCATTGTAGTGTGGTTTACACCAGTGTTAGTTCCAATTGTATATTGTCCATGCACGTGCCACTTGGCTGATGTGTGCAGTATTGGCAGCATGTGTTAGTGAGTGGACAGTATGTGTGGGATGTGTGTAGCACATATATGTAGGTATACAGTTGTGGTAATGGAGGAGGTGCACTGTTTGCATATACGTGCATAGTGGATACATGGGCAGGGTGACATACTCTGTATTACACAGTAACACTCCATAGTTTCTATTGGTGGCCAGTATGCATTGTACTACACACATTGTGGAACCTGACTACACTGTGTGTATTACATGGTTTGACACTGTGCTGTGGGTGATACTGTTACTATCTGTCATTGTTTTGCATTCTGGAAGTATACATGACTTCAACAGCCTGACCATACCCAATTGTTAAATGATGTGTTGACAAATGACACACAGATGTAGGACACACAGCAACATTTGGATCTTCAGGAACTATACTATGACAGTAACCAGTGGTATTCAGCTGCACCCATTACTGGAACCACTCCTGTTCGGCATATGGCTCTCTTGGGTACAAGCAATCACAGTAGGGATATGTCTGTCCATGTGTGCTAATGCACACTGTGGCCTATACTGCATTCTCCAGGTGACACACACATCCTCCACAAGGGTATCATACAGACAGATACCTGTTGTCGAACCCATGCTGTAAAGCTATAGGTGAAACTAGGCATAATCATCCACCTTTACAGAACATAGTATCCCCAAAGTACCACATTTGTAGTAGCCACCAACATGATGAACTGGTGCCGATGTGTACATGCAATCTAGTGTTACGTCATCTCACCTTTGATAATCACATTCCCTAAGGTATTTTGAAATCCCTTGGTGGATCACATAAGCAAGAAGGGGTCTGTATGCATGTCCACACAGGTTGTTGTACACCTATAATGCATAGTCATCATTGACAGACTCTGCTGCATTTGAACAGGTCAGACATATGCCTCGGCCATAAACCCTCACTCACACAATTCAATAGAAACCGTAATGAGTGTGTGTGACACGGATGACCTATGCCAGGCATCACTGCAGTGGCTGGCCTTTTCACAAGCATACAGATGTGACCTAAGGTCTGTGAAGCAGCAGCACAGTTTGGCAAAGATGACAACTATGTACTTGGACAAAGCAGAGTTCACACACATGCAATGATTGAGGTAACATGTACGTGTATCTATTTGCCTCACAGCTACCTCACATGTGCTATGCTACTGATATGTCATACGGTGGTAAAAGCAAAATCCCCAACACTGACACACACATAGAGCACACACACTCACCAAGTGCAGGATTCAAACCCCTATCTAACTACTTCATGATACTAGAGGAGTACTCATTAACACGACGTGCTATACACATTACTTGGGGTTCTCTTTTCCACAGGTATATTTGTAGGATGGTGACATCATCAGACTTGACAAAGATTGGTTTAACACCTTTAAGGTGTTTTACTACTCTCCTAGAGGATTGCTCCTTCACCAGGAGGCCACACACAAACACACACTTGTCAAGTGCAGGATTCAAACCCCTACTTAACTGCTTCATGATACTAGAGGAGTACGCATTAACATGAAGCGCTATGCACATTACTGGGTGTTCTCGATTCCACAGGTCTATATGTAGGATGGTGACATCATCAGACTTGACAAAGAATGGTTTACCACTTTTAAGGTGTCTGACTACTCTCCTAAAAGGTTGCTCCTTCCCAAGGAGACCACACACAAGCACACACACACACACACAGCTGTCAAGTGCAGGATTCAAACCCCTACCTAACTACTTCATGATACTAGAGGAGTACACATTAACACGACACGCTATACACATTACTGTAGGTTCTCTTTTCCACAGGTATGTTTGTAGGATGGTGACATCATCTGACATAGCAAAGATTAGTTTAACACTTGTAAGGTGTTTTACTACTCTCCTAAAAGGTTGTTCCTTTGTGCAGGATTCAAACCACCACCTAACTACTTTATGATATTACAGAAGTGCGCATTTACATGCCGCACTATACACATTACTGTGAGTTATCCTTTCCACAGGTTTATTTGTAGGATGGTGACATTATAGGACTATACAAAGTGGGTTACATTAGGTGACATTAGGTGGGCTACATTGAAGGAATGTCTAAACACCTTGGCCATGCGTCCATCAAAGGGGAGTTTACTATCTAACTGTGGCCCCAGGGCCATAATGACTTTCTCCGTACATACTGGATTATCACCTATGAGGTAATTTATGTGCACTTTGTTGTACCCAAATGGGATGATTATGCATTCTTTGGCATTCAGCTTCAGGGCATTGTTTTGACACCAGGTATCTGTCTCTGTAAGACACTTCTGGAGGATGTCTGTGTTAGCCATACAGTCGATTATGGACTACAGTTACCATTCATATGCAGAACTGTTCAGCCATACACCTCCCGTGCTTTCCTGTACCTATGAGCAGTATCTAATGAACAGGTGGGGTCCCAGGGCCAAGACCTGTGGGATGCCATTTGTGACTGGCTTAGAGTTGGACATGGCACCAGCAACTCTGAACATGTGTGTTTGATCTGTGTGCCACCTGACCACCCATCCTGTGATATAGCTGTTAATGTTCCAGCTGGTACCCTTGTCCATGGTGACAGAGTGGGGAATGGTGTGGAAAGTCCTTTGTGTGGTCCGGGTGGCCTGTGTGGACTACTTTCACCTCCATCTATGTCCTTGGTACACTTGTGTCTGGACAATGAATGTAGGTGAGGGTCTAGTTCCTCAAGGGCCTAGTGTAGGACGCAGCCTGGGACACCATCCAGTCACATTGATGCTGAGTTCTTAGCTTTGTTGAGGGCTGTCTTTACCTGGATGTCCATGACGTCTGGGGCTCTGCATCCTTCTGTGATGGACACAGTCCCTTTTGGGGGTGATGGGGGGAGTGTACACTGAACTTGTCCCCCCTGGATGTGTGCAATGAAAGTTGGTTTGTTGTTTTTCTTTCCTATTATCAGTAGCTGACAGCATATTTGGAAGTTGACACCTATATGTCTGGTATAGCTACCGAATGCTTTGTGGTTGCTATTCTTACATTCTTTGGTATTTGTCTTTTGAAACTGTCCTTGGATTTTTTTATGAGCAATCATTGTTTCCCCCTGATAATGATCAGTGCTGCCTTTCCTTTAGTGAAGTTGGCTCTATCATGTGTTCGTTTCCTCCTTCTGTTGTCTAGCTTATTTATGCGCAACAGCCACATGATTGTTGTCCTATTTTTGGAGGACTGCATCTTGGTTTTATTTGTGATGTATCATTCCATGCATCCATGTAGATGATCATAGGATGCGCTTGTAAATGATTCTGCATATTGTATACCATTATCCTATGGCAAGAGTGGTTTGGAATGCTCCACTTTGGTCTTGGGAAGTGTGCAGTTTGCTTTTGCAAATGTCTTCACAGTGGTTTCATTGACTGGGTGGGGGTGCCGGATGTGGATGTCCAGTGTGAATACTTTATGATCTGATATTACCAGCGAGGGGTTTATCTCTGTAGTGGAACACTGGTACCCCATGTTGGTGATGATCATGTCCAGTATGTTGTCACCTGTAGTGTGCATGGTGACCAGCTGTTCCAGGGTGTTAAGGTTTTTAAACTCTAGGAAACATTGGGAAAAGTATGTTGTACATGACTAATTCCACCACAAACTGTTTGGGTAGTTGTAATCTCCTCATATAATGGTGTTTGATAGAACCTTTATACTTTTCACTGTTCTCCGGAATACTGATTGAGGTTCCTGAGACAAGGTACATGAGCTGTAGCAGGCTACAATGTGATGGGCAGCTTTGGCCAATGTTAGTTGCACTTGCATGGTCTCCTAGGCCTCATGCTGTGCCACTAGCCTGAAGGAGTGGGTATCCATAAGGTAAATGGGTACACCCCTTCCTTTTGTATTTCACTCATGGTTTTGGGTCCACAGGTCAGAGGGATTGTGAGTGTTTTACATGGAGCATACCCAACAGCTCTGTGTTTGACATAGCTTTGTATGTTAGGCAGTGAACACCTCTGAGTAGGTGATATGCAAGGGAGTACGGATGGAGCATTTTGAGATGGTCTATGTATGGTATGTAATTCAGGCCACTAATGCTCTTTGTGAGGTATGGCTGCTGGCCTTCCAGTTGTTGTAGTTGTCTTGTGAGGTACATAGCAGCAGTGGCATTGTACTCTATTATAGTTCTAGTGAGTGATGAGTAGAGGGGAACATTGTCCTCTTCTATTCTGCATGTGACACATTTTGTGATGGGGTGCGCCACATAGGAGGGTTTCCTGGCTACTGTGGGAATGTGATTATCACAGTTGTATCCAATGTCCACCTGTGACACAGGGTCTCTTGTCACACTTTTGGTGTTAAGTATACTACCGTCTCTGTTGTACTCAGGGTTGCCAGGCATCCCTATTTGGGCGGGACTGTCCTGAGATCAGCAGCCTGATCCCGAGTCCCGCCCTGCCGGTTTAAGTCCTGGGCAGCCCCCTATTTGTTTTTTTTTTTTTTTTGATTGGTCCATATACCGGCATACGGGCCAATTAAAAATCGCTAAACACAGAGCTTCTTGTGTTTAATGCGGAAGTTCTGCATTATCAGGATCGGGCCCGTTTAGTGAAAGACCTTTTTTTTTTTTTAGTCCCTACCTGGCCAGTCGGAAATCTGGCAACCCTGGCTGTAGTTCTTGACTACTGAGTTTTTAACTAAGGGGATGACAATGCACCTTTTAGCATTGAGCTAGAGCCCATGGCTTTCACAGCAGCCATCTGTCTCAGTGAGGCCCTTTTGTAGGATGTCCACATCTTTTGTGTTTACAATTATGGCTCCTAGTTTGCAGTCCTCTGGAAACTTCAGCAGCCACAGACCGGCCATGTTAATGTTTACTTCAGGGAGGGAGATACTACGCAGCCTGGAAGTTATCTGGTCCTATGGTTGCTGTGATACTGGCTTTGGAGAGTGTTTATTACTTGTGTGGCCATGATAACAGCAACTTTGCAGTCTTCCATTATAGAGATGTGCTCTTTCATGGGTGAGAGGGGAGTAAAGTAAACAGTGGTCCTATCTGCCAGGATGTTGGCAATATCAGTTGGCTCTGTACATTTACTGCCATTGAGCTGTAACTCAGAACAGATCTGAGTGTAATCATGACATGGACCTGTCTGTTGGACAGAGATCTCCTGAGTAGACAGTATGCAACGGAGTACAGATTGAGTTACATTCAGCCTTGTTGCCTGGGGTGACTATTTGAGGCCAGTAATCCTCTTGTTAAGGTACTTCATTGGTCTTTTTAGCTCCTGAACGTGCCTAGTCGGATTCATCGCCAGTGTGTTGTGGAACTCTCTGACAGGTCTGATGACTGCTGAGTAGTGGGAACCTCCTTTCACCTACATGCACAGACCTTGGCAGTTTGTGTGTACACATAGCATGGTTTTCAAACCACTTTGAGAATGTGTTTCTGGAAGCTGGGATGACTATCCACATTTGTCCATAGATCGCTTATTATCACATCCATATTTAGCCTAAGTGTGTGAGCATGCCCAGTATGACGTGTGAGCATGCCCAGTATGATCTTTCAGTGTGATGCTGAATGGAATCCACTACATTTGTTGGAGTGTGTGAGCACGTCCGGTATAGACATTTATACTATATGTGTATGGAAACCTAGTTGTATTTTTACAGCATGGCTCACCTTTGTGTCATAGATCAACAGGGATCATGCTGTGGCTGCAGGGCTTCCATGCGACACTTTGCATAGACTTATCTATACATACAGAGGTGACAGTTATTCTTTGTACATTTCTACCCGGGGGCACACCTGGTTGTTACTGTGGGTGTACATAGGATGTGGGTTTCACCTGACACTTATACACATTTGCTATGCCTGCACTGCTATGTACAGGACACCATTTCAGTCTGTACTGTTGCCTATCATAGTGTCTTGCGGCATACTACTGTACTACAGATGTTAGCGTCCAATGTCACATATATTACACTGCGACTTCATAGCCTACACAACCCACATCACACCGCCTAGCCTGATGTCTTCTGTCTGCTTAGGCATGTGGGGGAGGTTACCCATTTGCCTCTTTAGGGGCATAATACTGAATTCCTTTGTGTTTCCATTAGTGTACAATTGTCCTGCTGTGTCTTTGCCATTGAAATGCTATCATGGCTTAGTGGTTCAGTACTACAACTATAGTGCACAGTATCCTGGGTTCAAGCCCTGTCATTGCTTTTTATTTTCATGCTGGGTAGACCAGACTGCTTAAGGAACAGTAATGCAGATATGAGCATGTTTAACTGACTTTGGTCAGTTTTGGCCAACCTTGGCCAATATTGCTCAACGTTGCCCGATGTTGAGATAGTTGGCATGAGCAATTTTGTTTACATATACTAGATATTGGTAGAAGCTGCTTAGCACTCAGGTGGTGCTGCAGGGCTGCCTATGTTGGATGCACATTCTACACTCCCTATACATGTTTGGAAACAGGTAGTGTCAAGTTAGGAATCCCTATTATTTTATGTGTGAGTCAGAGAGAGGTATCATTTCCAGGGTTCCTACTGAGCCAGTGTATGTGCTATGCATTGCCTCTTTGCCAAGGCCAAGGCATACTGGGCACGCCTTCTTCTGCCTACTGGGGCAGGTTCAGGTTGTTCCTCCTCCGAGTCATGCTGTGCCTGTGCAGGCCTTGGCAATGGTGGGGGGCTGTTTGGCCCTGCCCCATGCTGTTCCTGCTGCAGCTGTTTTGACAGGATCATATTGTGTAGCATGGCACATACCATGACAATTTGGGTACATGTAGTTGGTGAGTACTGCAAGGCTCCACCAGATGTGTCCAGGCAACGGAACCATGACTTGAGCATCCCAAACACACGCTCAATTACATTTCGTGTTTGTGCATGTGCCTCATTATGGAGTTCTTGTTCAGGTGTGTGTGCATTTCTGATGGGTGTCATCAGTCACGGCTCCAGTGTATATCCAGCATCCCCCACTGGGTGACCGTCAGGGATGTCCCCATTGGCAAATGTCTGGTACAGCTGCGACAGATGCCAGATATGGGAATTATGGTAGCTTCCAGGGCAGCCAGCACACACATTCAGTATTATGCCCTGGCCATCACACATGACCTGGCAGTTGATGGAGTGGAAGCCCTTGCGGTTAATGTAGGCCCTACCTCGCTCTCCGGCAGGTGCTTTGATGTATATGTGCGTGCAGTCAATTGCACCCACTACCTCAGGGTATTCCGCTATTTGATGGAAGAGACGCATGTTGCTGGCCTATACCTCATGGAAATTGGAGAAATATACATGATCACTGACATGTGCTGACATGGCATTCAGGAACTGGTGCAGTACCCTGGATGCTGATGCCTGTGAAATCCCCATCATATCATCAGTTGGTCTCGGGAAGGTACCTGTTGCTAGTATTCTTAGGCCAACACATACCTTGGTTTTCACTTGGATGGGTTCCCCTCTGTTGGTTCTGTGTGTGAGGCGTGGCCTGCACAGCTCAACAACTTGCTGCAGGAGCTCTCTGTCCACTCTATAGCGCTCCACTATCTCCAGCTCATGTAGACCCTGGTAGGTTACCCTGGGTCTGTACACTCATCTCCGTTTCCTCACTGTGGGTTGCTCAGCAGCATTTGCAATGGCACCACCCTCAGCATCTTGCACATGTCGCCTTATAATAGCAATGGCAGCCCCTAACATTTTTCTGTCTCAGTTAGGCTTTTTAAGTTTTCACTTCTCTTTGTAGACTGCAGTGTTGCAGTGTTTCTGAGAAAAACATGGGGGAATGTTGTTTGCAGAGTTTTAAGTGCTGGGCTGGACTAGTGCATAGCCTGTGTAATTGGCTGATTCTGATTGATTTCACCTGGCAGCTCTGCTAGTTCTCCTTGGTTAACTTCCTACTACTTCCCTTCCTTCCTTTTCCCATTTCTGTTTCCACAGGGGGCAGCACCACGCAAACAAGTGCAAACAAGTGCACACGAGCACACACGCGTGCACACAGGCTTACACAGGCTTACACGGGCTTAGGCGGGTGCACATTCTTGCATACAGGCTTAGACGGCCTTACACAGGCTTACACGGGTGCACACACGCGCACACAGGCATAGCCGGGTTTACTGCCGCGCACATGCATGCACACAGTGTAAGCAGCTTTGCAAGAAACTTCAGTGATAGCCACAGCATACACCTTCAGTTTCTGGGTTTCAGTTTAGACAACTGTGGACACGCCTCTTCCAGTCCTGAGTAACTCACGGCTACCACATGCCACTCTGCTCCAATAAGCTTAGAGTCTTTTTGATACATACCACTTCATGATGTCACCTATCTTCTACTCTGTTACTCCCCTAATCCTACTCTTACACTCTACAGACATGGTTCACATAGCAGGGAAATTTGGGATTCACTATCCTTATCCTCATTTGCATAGGATTCATAGGTTCATAGGTTCATAGGTTTCATAGGGGGCTCTCTGCCGGGCATTTTTACAGCTAGCCCATAGTTTTTTATTTGTGGCCACCCCTTTAGTATATATGAACTATACCCATTATTTTGCTGTGCCTCTGTCGAGGCAGTGACACTGAGGTAATCCCTGCCTATTTATCTCTATCTCCCATCCATTGGTCAAGATTTCTCTTGAACAAGGCCAGCGGGGTGCCTACTAATGCTTGGTTACATCTCTCAGATTGAGCTTCCCTCCTTAGCAACCACTACTCAGTAGCCATGTTGTCTTCAGCCTGCGATTCACCTGCATGGCAGATGAATATTTTGAATAAAATACCTATTTGTGGCTTTTATATTTTTTTATGGTTTTTAGAGCGTTGCACGTTTGCGCGGAATTGCGCTACGCTTAAACATCAGGGATCGAGGAAAAAATTATTTTTTTTTATTTTGCAATGGATAAAAATGTCAATGGCCATATATTTGGCCATTGGCATGCTTCCTCACCTGGATGCATCCTTTATTTGGAGCTGTCATGACTCCGTTTTGCTATTTGCAGAACTGTACACAGTTGCCAACCGAGTACATTTCTGCAAATAACACCACTCTTACTTGGACAGGTTTGTGTTTCCTGGATCGCAAATTTACCTCATTTGCATAGCTTTTAGCAGCAAATGACGTAATTTGCATAAACTAACCCTGTCCGTGCAAGAGTCATATTAGGAGCCCTCTTGCACGCCCCTGCCGGCTGTTCCTGGATCGCTTGGCAGACATGTTGGCTTTCTGGAGTCTTACTCTACTCTTAGACTCTGTGCAAGCCTTCGTGAATCTGGCCCTGAATGTACATAAAAAGTATTAACATGTAGGAGGAGTATGTAGTAAGCATAACAGGCAAACAATTGGCTTGTTTTACTTTATGTCAACATAGAAGCTGGTGTTGATATATGATAGTATATTTCAAACTATTTTCACTGCTTTGTAGCAGCTTGAATTCCTGCAGCTTTCTTCATGTGTGTGAACTATAATGATTGTTCTCCAGTATATTTATGAACTGAGCATTGGAGAATACTTATTTCTGACTAGAACAAAAGTGGTAATGGCATCTGGGAACAAATGAATAATTAGGTATAGTGAACAGAATGGTAAGGAGATGGTGGCAACTGAGTTGTATCTGTGTACTACATTGGTAACTGCAGACTTATATTTTTTGTGCATGGAAATCAATGTTGAACAAAAGGAGAATGACACTACAATGTAGGAGTCTGCATGCCAGAAAAGGAATGACAGAGGGAGTGGCATGATATATGTATCTCTGTGCCAAAGAACTATTGGCAGAGGGAGTGGCATGATATACATATCTGTCTGCTAGAGAAGGAATGGCAGAGGGAGTGGCATGATATATATAACTGTGTGCCAGAGAATGATTGGAAGAGGGAGTGGCATGATATATGTATCTGTGTGCCAGTGAATGATTTGCAGAGGGAGTGACATGATATATGTATCTGTGTGCCAGCGAATGATTGGAAGAGGGAGTGGCATGATATATGTATCTGTGTGCCAGAGAATGATTTGCAGAGGGAGTGACATGATTTATGTATCTGTGTGCCAGTGAATGATTTGCAGAGGGAGTGACATGATATATGTATCTGTGTGCCAGCGAATGATTGGAAGAGGGAGTGGCATGATATATGTATCTGTGTGCCAGAGAATGATTTGCAGAGGGAGTGACATGATTTATGTATCTGTGTGCCAGTGAATGATTTGCAGAGGGAGTGACATTATACATGTATCTGTGTGCCAGTGAATGATTGGAAGAGGGAGTGGCATGATTTATGTGTGCCAGAGAAAGAATGACAATGTGAATGGTCAGATGTATGCATCCATGTTCTTGAAGTAGGATTACTAGGGGAATACAACTTACACATGCTATATACTGATGGATAAATTGCATATGAGAGGAGTTAATAATTTATGGAAGACATATGTTATTTATGCTTCTACATAATAGAAAGGCAGTGCACTTTATTGGAATGTTCTGTCAGACAGTGAACTGTAATGAGCATGGAGGGATATAGATGAACTTAGAGTGAAGGGGAAGAACTGATTGAGTGTGGGATTAGTCATCAACATATGGTTGAAATGGAATTGTAGTTCAAGAGAGGGTTAATTAATAAATATGCATGCTAGATGACCAGACTACTATGGAGATGGCATTAATTCTTATATTTCTAGATTGGTGCTTGAAATCATGCTGCAGGTAATATATATTGCCTGTTTGTGCTTTTATAGACAGAATTTTTATGCTTATGTGTAGTGAGCATGTATGTGTGAGTGGATGCATGTGTGTGTGTGCACTATTGTGTGTGTGTGTGTGTGTGTGTGTGTGTGTGTGTGTGTGTGTGTGTGTGTTTGTGTGTGTGTGTGTTTGTGTGTGTGTGTGTGTGTTTGTGTGACTGTGTGTGTGTCTGTACACACGTGCTGGACAGGTGATGTGGAGAGGGGTGTATGCATTGCAAAATATCTTAGCTAGATTACATAGCCAAAATTTATAGCAGAGGCATCCAGTAAGCCAACAGGTAAAGATGATAATTTATTGATAATTTATTCACAGCAAGCTTTGTGTAAATTTTCTTGGTAGAATCCTACTGTATAGTGCTATCCTCCATGTGTCAATATTTGTTTATGTCCTTGAAAGTGTTAGCTGAGTGAAAGAGGTACTGCATATTATAATTAACTTATAGTACAAAATGAAGTGCTTAAGGACCATTGCTGGACTGCATATAATCTCCACTTGCTTACTCCATGACGAAAATGCATTGAACATAACAGAAGACAATTGAGTGTGGGCTTAATATAAATCTTAAGAAAACTTGTAATACACCAGCTAGATTCATTGGCAAGGGACTGTTCTGATTTCCTTAAAGTTAACTGATGCTTGTCATTTCTTATTGAGATTTATTAATAATAAGCACATGAATACATGGGGTATAGTGACTGAAATTAGGGGAAAATGCAAACTTTTTATGTAACTCTCTTATGTCAAAGGGGTGCATGCAGCTTTCCGAGTTGCTATGCTGTTATCTCTTGTTAGAATATTCACAGCGGTCACCACAGATTACAGTTAAGATGTGGAAACAATTCTCTTTGCTCCAATCTTGAGGTGCATTTTTTGACATCCTTGTCTTGTATGCAGAAAAACCTGGTAATGATCTGATACCTGATGAAAATCCTCAGTATTCTGATCATAAGTAAAATTATATGGTGTCATTTGCATCATTTTTCTTTAAAATTTAGGTCATTTTTTTAAACATCTTTACTGAATTATTTGTTCAAAATAGCCACAATTGCAATGTTATCGTGAGCACGAATGTCACAAATTTTAAGTACCATGAATTATGTATAAGTTTATGCGCTTATCAAAAATCCATTAAAACATTTTGAAAACTGAGATGACATTTTTTTGTCTAAATCGTGTTTATTTATTGCCTTCTGAAGGATGAAAATATGCATATTTTAGTAAAGATTAATAATATTATAAATTTTAGTTTTTAAACTCATATTTCATTGTTGTCTGAAGGATGAAGTATGCACATATTATTGAAGGTTAATAAAATTATATAGCAAGCATTACATAGCCTATTTTGTCAATGTATTTTTGTTCAGCAGCTAGCTAGTACATATTTTATTAGAGAAAAAAATGACTCTGAAGGGCTTGTAATTTTTATTTCATGCAGATATGTCTGTATTACTGCCCATTTCATTATTCCTGAACTGTGTGGCTAGCTGCTTTGAAACAGAAAGGCTGTTGACATCTATAATTGCTTCTTCACAAGAAAGTACAATTCTTTGAATCTGTCTATCCTTCTATACATTCACAACTACTTTTCCCCATTTTTACAATTTGTATCGAGGTGTCACATGAAAAGTGACCGTCATGTAGAGCCAATGTTTATACTGCTGTTGACCAGCCCTGCCACAGCTGTTCTTCCATACCAGAAATATGCTCTCACACATAAGGCCAATTTAGAGTGCCAGATCCACTGAATGCATGTCTTTGGAATGTGGGAGGGAACCACAGCACCCGGGGAACTCCTACATGAACAAAAGGAGGATGTGCAGATGCCATGCAGAAGGCAATCCAGATGAGAATCAATCTTGAGAGCCTGTTACTGTGAGGTGACAGTGCTTCCCACTGCACCATCAAGTTCAGATTATTTATTAATTTTTTTACAGTTTAAGGTGCTGCACTTTTATATCAAGGTAGATTAGTTTAGATGTAGAATTTTTTTTTTACAGAAAAAGAGCTACTGATTCAAGGAGTTACAGTCAGAGTGCATGATGACTACAGCTGGTGCTGACAATTGAAGTTATTTAATGTTATCCTGTGGTTAGTATAAACCATTGTGTTTTAGTGTTTTTTTTTTTTTCCTGAAATGCAGGGTGTTTGAAGCTTATGTTGAATGCTCTGTGACATTTTTTACAACTTCAATTAACCAGACATTTGTAAATTGTCTCATGGTTAGATTGTTGCTACTTTGTTGCCAGCTGATCCTCAGCCTATCCAGTTTCTTGTCTTCTTGTATCATTGCCAAGGGCATGACTGTAGGTGTAAATGCAGGTTCATAGTATCCAAAATCATGTGAGAGAGAGAAAGAAAGAGAGAGAGAGAGAGAGAGAGAGAGAGAGAGAGAGAGAGAGAATGGTCTACTTCAGTGGCTGACGCTGAATACATTTTTATACATGTTAAATTCAGATGTCTTTTCAAGATCCTGACTGGTACACTGGTCAGTAATTTGGCTTTGCAAAAAGAAGAAGACAAATGCATTTTTTCATATTTATTTTGAAGTATTCAATTATGCAGTAGAGCATGGTGTTTTTGTTTTAAGATAAATTTGTTGTATTTTTTTTACTTATTTATAGATTATTAACTGGGTAAGTAAGCTGGTCCGTGGATACCTTCCAACCACAACCTGGATTGTAATGCACTTAAGAACACAAGGGAAAAATATCCTGCCATTTAAGTATTTGACACAGATTTCAGATACTGAACATAGCAAAGAGGTAACTGCAAAAACAGCAAACAAGGAAAACAATAAACAATTTTTAAAGGAACACACACATTATTATTGCATAATGTATACAATGTAGAGGATTTCAAGTTCTTTATAATTAAAGAATTGTATGAAAGCATATTGTGTATTTTAGAACTCCGTGCACTTTAAGATGCCACTGCAGTATTATAGGCTTGGAATCGGCTTGTGAATCTTGAATTTCTGTTTATGAAAAAGGAAGATAATTATTCTATTTGTATCACTTTTGTTGTCCCAAGATAAAATCATACAGACTAAATCTACATATTTTGGAATGGAAGCAGCAGAACAGATAATCCTAAGAGGTGGTGCACCACTGTTAACCTATGTTTCTGTACCACTTTCATTCCTAAGAAGTGGTGCACCACTGTGTTAACCTATGTTTCTGTAGCACTTTCATTCCTAAGAAGTGGTGCACCACTGTGTTAACCTATGTTTCTGTAGCACTTTCATTCCTAAGAAGTGGTGCACCACTGTGTTAACCTATGTTTCTGTAGCACTTTCATTCCTAAGAAGTGGTGCACCACTGTGTTAACCTATGTTTCTGTAGCACTTTCATTCCTAAGAAGTGGTGCACCACTGTGTTAACCTATGTTTCTGTAGCACTTTCATTCCTAAGAAGTGGTGCACCACTGTGTTAACCTATGTTTCTGTAGCACTTTCATTCGTAAGAAGTGGTGCACCACTGTGTTAACCTATGTTTCTGTAGCACTTTCATTCGTAAGAAGTGGTGCACCACTGTGTTAACCTATGTTTCTGCAGCACTTTCATTCCTAAGAAGTGGTGCACCACTGTGTTAACCTATGTTTCTATAGCACTTTCATTCCTAAGAAGTGGTGCACCACTGTGTTAACCTATGTTTCTATAGCACTTTCATTCCTAAGAAGTGGTGCACCACTGTGTTAACCTATGTTTCTGTAGCACTTTCATTCGTAAGAAGTGGTGCACCACTGTGTTAACCTATGTTTCTGTAGCACTTTCATTCGTAAGAAGTGGTGCACCACTGTGTTAACCTATGTTTCTGTAGCACTTTCATTCCTAAGAAGTGGTGCACCACTGTGTTAACCTATGTTTCTGTAGCACTTTCATTCCTAAGAAGTGGTGCACCACTGTGTTAACCTATGTTTCTGTAGCACTTTCATTCCTAAGAAGTGGTGCACCACTGTGTTAACCTATGTTTCTGTACCACTTTCATTCCTAAGAAGTGGTGCACCACTGTGTTAACCTATGTTTCTATAGCACTTTCATTCCTAAGAAGTGGTGCACCACTGTGTTAACCTATGTTTCTGTACCACTTTCATTCCTAAGAAGTGGTGCACCACTGTGTTAACCTATGTTTCTGTAGCACTTTCATTCGTAAGAAGTGGTGCACCACTGTGTTAACCTATGTTTCTGTAGCACTTTCATTCCTAAGAAGTGGTGCACCACTGTGTTAACCTATGTTTCTGTAGCACTTTCATTCCTAAGAAGTGGTGCACCACTGTGTTAACCTATGTTTCTGTAGCACTTTCATTCCTAAGAAGTGGTGCACCACTGTGTTAACCTATGTTTCTATAGCACTTTCATTCCTAAGAAGTGGTGCACCACTGTGTTAACCTATGTTTCTGTAGCACTTTCATTCGTAAGAAGTGGTGCACCACTGTGTTAACCTATGTTTCTGTAGCACTTTCATTCGTAAGAAGTGGTGCACCACTGTGTTAACCTATGTTTCTGTAGCACTTTCATTCCTAAGAAGTGGTGCACCACTGTGTTAACCTATGTTTCTGTAGCACTTTCATTCGTAAGAAGTGGTGCACCACTGTGTTAACCTATGTTTCTGTAGCACTTTCATTTGTAAGAAGTGGTGCACCACTGTGTTAACCTATGTTTCTGTAGCACTTTCATTCCTAAGAAGTGGTGCACCACTGTGTTAACCTATGTTTCTGTAGCACTTTCATTGCTAAGAAGTGGTGCACCACTGTGTTAACCTATGTTTCTGTAGCACTTTCATTTTCTTTCCTTAAACAGATGATCTACTGAGTGTTTTCTTTAAAGTCGGTATACATTCCTAATTTTCTTTGGGAAACTGTTCCATACAGCTAGAACTTGTTTGGAAAAGCCACTTTCATACACCAAGTGTCACTGAGGGACTGTGTTATTGAATACCGTCATTATTTCTAAGAGTGAAGAACTGGTTTCCAAACCACAGCCTACTGAGGAGTGGTGGAGAGCAGACATCGTTTAACATTTTCGGAATGCATGTGTTGAGCAATAAAGTGGTTGCAGCTCTTAACAGGCAGCCAGTTGTTTGTGGTGATGATCATGCTTGTTAGTTAAGTGAATGAATCTACGTATCTTATTCTCAGATGATTGAATGAAAGCAATATTAGGTGCAGAGAGAAACACCGTTTAAAGCAATCAACATTTCAACTGGTCTGGTGTACATATAAAAAGAAGGCTGTTATAAAAACTGACATCTTTTACTTGATTCATTTTGTTACACCACAATGATTTTAGTCCTATATTGTAAATTGGGCTTCTTATGGTAGTGAACAGACCTCTTAAATTATTAGCACAAGAATTTTGAGAAACAACAGCAGAATATTGGGGGGGGGGGGGTAAAATCCCAAAACCAAGGACGGGTTTTAAGTATTTCTCCTATACACTTAGAATGCAGGTATAATAACATTTTTTTCATTAGCATGCAGTTTGAATGATAATAAAGTCTGAAATGGAAATATCTGTCATTATTTAATGACAGCAATCCTGAAAGAGTTGCCAGTAAACACAGATTTTATGATGAACAGACCCAAATATGAGTTGAAAATCTGGACGTTCCAGATATTCTGCAAAGTTCTGGGCAGTTGAGAGTGATGATAGTGAATAATAAGAACAGCAAAGAGCCCAAGAAGAAAAGTCTCAACAAAGTTATCCAAGCTCACATTCTAGGAAATAATACCTCAGTAATAACAACATTTTAGTTTAACACTAGTTTTGATTTCTGTCTCACTATCAACTACACAGTAAAATGTCACATTACATGAATACATTAATGGCAAATATAATATTTATGTAGAAATCCAAAGGAAACTGAAGTTATTCTGAATAAAAAGGCAAGGACCCTTTACTTAGTTATTTGAGTCTGCAGTCAGTTTCTACATGTCATGTGTACTCAGTATCCGCCTATAAAAGCATCACTTTCTGGTTTAAAAGCTCATTTTTGTATGGGTTTGCATGGGTTTATGCTTGCTTAAGCTCTATGAATCCAGATTTGGCATCCTGCAAACTACAAGAGCAACTAGAAGGAAAAAAGAGTGACTTTAAGTGCCTCCATTTTGATTTTTTTTTCTGAATTTACTGCTTTCTGCACTTGTTTTAAGTTTTTTTTTTTAATTTAACTCAATTTATTTAAACTGTATTTGCTTTAATATTGCTACACTCTCAAGTGTGCGAGCTTGTACTACATTTAAAGTGTTTTTGTTACTGTTTAGCTGCTTTTCTGCAAAACAAAAAAAAAAAAGTTCTAAGATTGTTTCCCCCCTTTCCTGTAACTAGCTAGTCCAGTTACAGATTTGCTGTATCCAGGACTGTTTTGTAAGTTTCTGAGTAGTCCAAACATTTTTTGTGTTAGAGGGAAGCCCTGTAGCTTATCAGTGGGAGTGGTAAGCACTAGGCAGCCTACCTACCACAACTGAAGTGATTTCTGGCCCAGGCATTGTAGTTTATTGGCTGTTTGGGCATTTTTTCAGTCCCTTTCAAGTTTCTGGTTTAAAAGCCCCATGTTTGCATGGGTTTGCATGGGTTTTGCATGGTTTTGAGCACCATGCAGTGCCGCTAACCTGAGGTAAACCATTACTGGTGCCAGAAAGTCTGCTCTTCAAATTTTCCCTTTGATCTTGCTAGTTCTCTTCTCTCTTGCACTTTAATTAGCTTATTCATCTAGCACTTATTCAGGCTTTTTCTAGCAATTATTGTAGCACACATAAGAGCTATCAGCACTAGATGTCCTATAAAGAAACAGCTCCAGTACTTAGTAATGATGACCATCCCTCAAGGCAGGTGCAAAGTACAGTTCCCTGTGCATTCTCCTATTAACCTGGTGAATTAGGGCATTCTGAGGCAGTGTAGCAACTGCCTCATGTACCCAGACAACCCTCTGCTCTTACCTCCCAACACTCAGCACTTATAACTCCAAATTGGAAGCCATGCACTCTCCAGTCAAGACTGGAATAGCTGGTCAAGAGGAGAAGGTCAACACCTGCACCGCATCACATGGAACACATAGCCCTCCAGAACACCCACCATCACAGCTCTCACATAAAAACACAAACCACACGCCCACTTTCATGGAGGCTCTCAATAGAAATCTAGCCAAACAGCAGAGACCTCCAAGGCAGAAACACACTTGACCACAACACATCGCAAACAACAAGACACATAGGACACCTACACAGTGTGCCCCTACATCTAAGCCCCTAAGGCAACTAATTACAGGTGACTCAATAGTGAGGCGCACAGATGTCCCACTCACTATGTTGAATAAAGAGAAGGTAACAGTCAGCTGTCCATCAGGTGCCAGAATTCGACACATAACACACACACACAGGTCACTCCGCAACAAGTACAAGTATGACTTTGTCATTGTCCATGTGGGTGTGAATGACCTGAGACCCACCTCCCTGGACTACATGAAAAGAAACATGGTGGAGCTCTCAGAATATGTGGCCCATGCAGGTATGACCCTGGCCCTGAGTAGCATCCTATCTTCGTCCAGAATAATACTGCAGTACAAGAAGAAAATGATTGACTAACAATTGGCTAAGTTTCTGGTGTCATTCTAAGGGGATCCAGTATCTGTCTGCTTGGGATGACATGACTGACAGACCTCGATGCTTCACTAGATATGGCCTGCATCTGTCACCCCTGGGTTTCTTGGTACTGGCTAAGGCTCTTGCCACCCCACTGTGCCTTTTTTAGGTGGTGTTTTAAAGACCAAATTACCACCATAACAGCTATGAATAAATGCAATCTGAGGGTCATGCTGCTCAATCCTAGCTGTCTAAATCTCAGGATGAACTCGCTCAAAGCACTCCTCAAAATGGAGAACATCGACATTTGTTTTGTAATGGAGACCCCGTTTAAAGTGGCAGGAAAGCACCCTTGCAATACCAGGCTATAACTCATTCCACACCTTTTGGCCCCAGTACATGGACTGAAGCTCCAAAGATGGTGGTGCCTCCATATTCATAAAGGATATGCACACATCCAGACAAGTAGCCCAGCATAGCGCATCTGAGATACTTCAGGTACAACTAACACTGGGCAAGATGGCGATTCAGGTCCTAGCCTGCTATAGGTCCCCAGCCATGCCCCAAGACTCTCATTCCATGTTCCTAAGCACCCTGGAATCTATCAGGGTCCAACCCAACACTCTCATACCAGGTGACTTCAACTACTCTTCCATCAACTGGGAAAACTACTCATGCACCAATGCACTGGCCCCTGGGCCAGCTCACTTTTACCCCCACTAGAGAAAGCAACATCCTTGACTTGGTTATTACTAACATGGGCAAGCATTGCTCTACACTAGCAGTCAATTCCTTCTTGGTTAGATATGACCACAAACTAATGACCATGGAAATCCACATCTCACCCACACCCCCTGCAAAGGTAACCACCATGAAAAACTTCTCCAAAGCTGACTTTGGGCTCCTAAAAACAGAGGTGGCTAACTTCACGGCACCCATGCCAATGGAAAATAGATGCATGACTGTTGAATCATACACCAATGCACTATATGAACATGGACATAAATGCAAGGAACTAGCCATACCCAACAGAACCAAGACACTCTCCTCCGAAAAAAGGAAGCCAATCTGGTGGTCCCCTGACATTAATAAACTCTACAACTGAAGGAAGAAACTGTTGCAGAAAAAGGTGAAGTCCCAAGACTGGAAAAATTCCCTTTTTAGCCTTAACAAAAAATTGAGATCCCTCTTCAAAACCTCCAAAGCCAGCTATGAAGACAGAATTGTGGCAAACACTAAAAACAACCAAAAATCCTTATATAGTTATATCAAGAATTTCCATGGCAATACCCATGTTTGCTCTGAGTAACTTCACAATGGTACCTCCTATACTGAGCCAACATATATTGCCAACATACTCGCTGACAGACTCAGTGCCAACTTTACCCCTCTCTGCCTCCCTAAAGGACCAATCACAATACCAGAAGAATGTCAGGCACCCACCATTACTGCAGCACAGGTTAAAGCTGCATTGTCCAAGGCCAAAAATACAGCTTCCATGGGACCTGACAATATCCTTGGAAGTGTTCTACATGAACTACAAAGTGAACTGGCACCATATCTGTGTGCACTGTTCACTCACAGCCTCACCTCAGGCTTTGTCCACACCGAATGGCACACTGTTATAGTCAACCCTCTCTGTGAATGGGGGGGCAACTACAAACCCTGGGAATTATCGCCCCATTAGCCTGATGAGTCTGATATGTAAGGTTATGGAAAGCATCATCATGGACCTAATTAACAAGGATATAGGTAATCTCTGAGCTCTAGATCCTATGCAATTTGTTTTTGTGAAAGGTAGATCACACCTGTTCAACCTGGTTGACTTCTTTGAGTCAGTCACCAGAGCTAAGGATGAGGGTAAGGCAGTCTATACAGCCTACCTCGATCTGTCAAGGCCTTTGATACCATTCCTCACTCAGGAATTATTGATAAACTCACCAAACTTGGCATCAACCCATATATAACTAGGTGGGTTGCAAATTGGTTCACAGATAAAAACCTCAGTGTGAAAGTAGTGGACTCCAAGTCAGACCACCGACCAGTCATGAGTGGAGTCCTACAGGGATCGGTCCTGGGTCCTCTCCTGTTTGACATTTACTTCCCCAAAGTCCAGGCCAACACTGATGGACTCTGGCTGACCAAGTTCGCAGATGACTGCAAGTTGGGAGCCATTATTAACTCCCCAAGTAATGCAGACATCCTACAGAAAGGCCTCACTGAGATCAATGACTGGTATCGAAACCATGGCCTTAAGCTTAATGCCAAAAAATGCATCATCATCCCCTTTGGAAAAAACTCAGTTCCCACTAATTTCCACATTGATGGGAGCCCACTGAACACTGAAGGCATTATAAGAGATCTGGAGACACATGCTGACAGCAACCTCTCATTCGATCACCATATTGACACTGTGGTCAGAAAGTCCTTCTATGCGGCACATCTTATTACCAAGGGTTTTGCATCCAGGAAGAAAGAGGTCATCATTTCTCTCTACTCTTCCCTCATTAGACCAATCATCAAGTATAATGCCCCATTTCTCATGTACCTCACTAGATAACTGCAACAGCTGGAGAGGCCACAAAAGTACCTCACGAAGAGGACCCTAGGCCTTAAACACATGTCCTACATGGACTGACTCAAAAAACATCAGCTATTCTCTATCTCATATCATCTACTAAGAGGCGATCTCTGCTTGATTTACAAAGCCATGTCTGACCCAGCTCTGTTAGAAATGCTACATCTAAAGAAATCTCAATCTCTCCACACCATATGCTCCAGAGACCTCAACCTCATTACTACAATCAACAGAACATGCGGGAGGGATGGGTTAATAACCCAGAAACTGCCCATACTCTGAAATAGACTTCCCATAAATGTCAAGCAGAGCACCTCACTGACCCTCTTCAAGAGAAATCTTGATGAGTGGATGGGAAATAGAAAGTTCACCCTGGGGATCACTCCAGTGGCTCTACTTGATAGAGGCACTGGGAACTGACATTGGGTGACATGATGCCAGGGCACTTCTATGGTCTAGGCTTGTAAAGGCTCCAGGACCATTATCCTAGTCCACACCTATAAACCTATGAATCTATGATTTAGAGAAATGATACCTCACTGCAGGTTTCTCTTATCTGAATTGCTTTGCTTAATTTGCCTGTTTAATGAATTATAACTATGGTAATAAAAATGAATAACTAGTGCATATATAGAATTTGTTTAAAGAAATGAAAGTACCCAATTTTTGTCATTCATCTTTCTATCTCTCTCTCTGTACAGTTTGATTCAGCACAAGGAACAGGCTAGATAATTACTTGAGAATTTTAAAATTCAGTCTTCATAACTACAGATTATGTTTTGTTTGAGAACTTACGCCTTAGGTGATTCAGACTAGTCACTCTTTTAATAGACTAAGTAAGAGGTTAAACAAATACCACATCTCCTATCCTAAAAGAGTTAACACCTTCTTTTAATAGTCACTTTTTTATTTAATATTAATTTTGATTTCTGCACCCTTATTTGCTACAAAGTAAAATGTCATAGAGCTATATGAAGACAGTAATGGTAGCAAATGGCATAGTTATGCACAAAACTCACATGGAACTGCAGTCATTTGTTAGAAAATCAGCCAAAGGATCCTTGTTTACTTTTTTGTATCTACAGTCAGTTTACTTGTGTTATCTAATGTGGTTTGGCATAATGGTTGAGGTGCTTCCCTTAGAAGTATGAGGTGTTTGATCCTCAAATAGGATAATTGTCTAGGCTTAAAATGGCCCACAAGAACAATTAACTTATGTGTGCACTGTGCCTGATTTCATTTCCAGTTTTCTTCATTGCATTCTAGTGCTAAAGCCCTTTGATATTGCATGTCTCTAGATGAGTAGCCCACTGGTGAAGTGCCAGATGCATGCAAGCACCTTCTTGTAGTCACAGGTTTTCTTCTTTTCTGTTTTTGATGCATGATCTGATAAAATAGTTGTCATTTATGAGTTTGGCAGCAGACTCATTCCTGGAGGTAAGAAAGATAGTTGTTTTTCCTTACCTGTTAATGGGGTCAGACTGCTAAAGTTACTGGGATTGCTGCATGTGTGCAAATTAAGGTATGACATCTAGAGCAAGAAATCAGTAGTCTTATTCTATAACTCCATGTGGAAATAGTTTTCAGGTTATATTTCATTGTCTTCACAGATTGCTTCCTACAAACTTCATTTTTTAACATAGGTCAGTCTGTAAACCTACCATAGAAGGTTAAGAGAAGAAATTAATGAAGACTTTCATCTTAAAGTCAGTAGGTTTCTCATTACTATAAAGATTCCATTCCTTTATGTTATATGATGCTGCTTCAAAAGAGATGCTTTCAAAATAGGTCATGCTGCTTTTTTCTTAGCTCTTGTACGGTATTAAGCCTCCCTGTAGAACCTTATAAACCCATTCATTCCTTTAAGGGGTGATAGCCAAGACCACTCACTCCCTAACTGAGGTGACAGCTGTAGGCCAATTCATTCCAAACCTGGTATCAGAGCCTAATGATCCATTTGTTCAAGGATAATTGTCCTTATAGGTAAGGGCCAGGTTCTGGAACCAAGCTGTCAATGGCATGGAGGCCACCCCCCAATGGAGATATATGCATGTGTCAACGCTTGCCAGTCACCCTGACTTCATGCAGTACAGTCATCACCCTGACCCACACTGCTGCATGTCACATAAGTAATGCTTCTATACGTGTCAGAAAAACAAAGAACCAGATCACCTCCATCCTCCTGGATGGCAGAGTCTGCATCATCTGCACCCACCCCCAGCCAGCTCTTAAGCTTACTGTGCTGCTTACTGGACATGGGACATTTGGGACATTCTTATGGGTTAGCCAGGACTTTCTTTATCCTTCTCTGCCAGGTAATTTGGCTAGCAGTATGCTGTTTTTTTTTTAATTAAATTTTTTTTTTTATTATTTTTATTATTGAGTGAGGGTGGCCATGGTGGTGCAGCGGTTAGCGTTGCCGCCTCACAGCAAGAGGTTCTCTGGTTCAATCCTTGGCTGGGGTGCCTTCTGTGCGGAGTCTGCATGTCCTCCCTGTGGTTGTGTGGGTTTCCTCCGGGTGCTCCGGTTTCCTCCCACATCCCAAAGACATGCTGTAGGTGGATTAGACACCCTACATTGGCCCTAGGTGTGAGTGTGTGCATGTGTGTGCCTTCTGTGGAAGGTTGGGCACCGGGCTGGCAACTTGACACTGTAAAACTCCACTGCTAATCATGAGGGGACAGGTGATCCGCTGTGGCGACCCCTAACTGGGAAAAGCCGAAAGAAGAAGAAGAAGAAGATTATTATTATTGAGCGAAGTACCTTTTCTATTATTTATCCCTGTTGTCCACACTTTCATCCTGTCAGAATTTACCCATCTGTTGCAGTTAGGTAGCTAATCATAGTTGTGCTTTTTCCTCTGTGATTTTGTAAAAGAAATATTAATGGACATGTAAGGCTGTCTTGGCATTTTGATCTCTTCATGTTATCTGTTTACTTTGTCATCTTTTCCTGATTATGTCTGCAGTGGTGAATTATTTTGTTTTTATTTACAGTAATTAGTACAATCTGTCTAATAATGTTGATTGAATTAACTGCTTAACTATATTTTTAGCTTGTATTTAAGCATTTTATGTATATTGTATATAGACTGGTGAACTTCTTCTTTTAAAAAGCCATGATTCACCCATTGTTAGAGACAGAGTAATATTACAGCTTCTTGGTCAATCCCTCAATACAAGTTTCATTTACAAAACTAGATATCTTTCAGTGAACACCATCTCTAGATTTTGCTCTATAGAGAACTGTAGGTACTTATGGTTTAGAACAGAGTCAAGAGATATAGTTATAATTTAAATTTGAGTGTAGATATGGTGGTAGAGGGGTTCAATACTCTGCCTCCTCTGACAAGTTGGAAAGAGTGACTTTTTGACAACTGTATTTCTGTGAGATGCCCCAATCATGCAATGAATTCTAACAGTAATAAATGGGGGATATTAGGGTCTGAATGGCAGAGTCAACAAGAAGAATGCAGTTTGTAGCTTCCAGTTTTTGAGGAAAGTTTACCATCTGAGCCCATTTTTAGTAACCATGTACAAAACCTTTGAGACCACTAAGTATGGCAATTTCATGGCAATTTATTTTCTTCTTTAGATGTAGACTGTTGAGAATATCAAAACCAAAAGGAATGAAAGACAGAAGTTCTGAGCTGATAAAAATAATTGTTTACTAGTTTCTGCATTTAGCTCTGTTAGGGACACCATGGGCAGCTATTTCTTTGATAAATAGATAGGTGAGTTGGTCCAAGGACTTAGCCACAACCTGGGCACAGTGGCAAACTTGACACATACATATTAAATGTGAGACATTTTTGAATTCAAAAAAGAGATACAAAATTTCATAAAGGTGCAGTGCATAAACAACTGTGTAATTTTAAGACAGTATAAATAACACAAACAGGACAAAATAGCCACTGCAGGGTATAATATAAAAATACTCTTTCATAAACTGAAATTAACAAGTTCTTAAACTTAGCTCTCTTGCAATCATTCTTCCAGATATGCATGGCTAGAACTGTGGATATATAAAGAACTATGTACAAATTTAGCAATAGACTGACTGTGACCATTTATGAATCTACAAATTTACACAAGCATCAGTATCTATAGGTTTATCTTTGGATTGTTGAATGGCACTTTTAGTTCATGATAATGTGAGGTAAGTCAGATTTAGGGGAGGGTTTACACTGTACTGAGAAATGCAATTATATGTGCCTATTAGTCATTTAAGAAGCATTTTAACATTTTCTAGCCAATTATTTTTCTTTTCTCTGGCAAGAAAATGTTACAATTTTTTCTTACCGTTTTGCTGATGCTTTTTTCACCAGCTGCTAGGCAGAATGTGGGGGTCTGCCAATGTCACTTTGTGTTATGTGGGACTAGGATTTTAATGTTAAAGTTAGCATACTCTAGAGGGCATGGCAGTAGTTATTCATAAGCTTGGCAGTGCGAGTGGTGAGTCAGAGGGTGGGGCATGCAGTGACAGCCATTTAGTTCTTTTAGAGGAATACAATACTCTTGTAATCTGGTGGACAGAATGATGAATCTACATAAACTGTTGACTGTGGTTTGGTTACTGTGAGTGTTTTGGGATGAGTGTAAAGTAAAAATAAGTTGATCATTTTCAAGTCTAGGCATAAGAAAAAATGTGGTTATAGTATTTCTGGACTGGGATGTGAAATGATGCCTTTGAATGTAGGCACTATAGGTTCTTAGGTTCACGCTAGTCTGTTGATAAAGTAGATCATCCGCAGCCCAGTGTCAGGATCAAATTTCATCAGTATCCTACAAGACAAAGTAATTACTACCTAACTTCTTACCCCTTCAATGAGCATTTGGGTACATTTATGTTTAAAATTTATTCATCTGCATTGCATTTGAAAAGGATAAGGTCAACACTTGGCCTTGAATTTAAGGGAAGTTTTTCCAGGAAAGAGGGACTTCTTGATGACAATACTTAGCTTGTTAGCTGATCCTGTTTATGATGTAGGGGAAGTTTATTATGGTGGTAATGTTTGTTTTGAAAAATGTATATAAGGTTACATAAGACTTTGAGGCTTTGCAAATAAGGCAAAGGTTGTCCCTTAAAAGTCTGTAGGAAACAGCGAAGAGAGAAAATACTTTATGGTGGTCTACATAGTACATGGATGTTATACCCTTGATTTTCTTTGTGAGGACATGCTGGCATCTTTGCAGCTATGTCATATTTTTAAGCAAGTATATACCAAACGGGGGCATTATATTTTCTTATGAGTCTGATAAGGGAGGAATAAAAAGGTTCATAGATTCACAGGTAGGTACTAGGCTATCATCCCTAGGGCCTAAGTAAGCCTAGCCAACAAGGTTCCCTGACTTATGCCACCCAAAAAAGTTAATTTCCTGTGCCCCTGTCGAGCAGAGCCACAGAAGTGATCCTCGCGGTGTATTTCCTATTTCCCATCCACTTATCAAGATTTTTCTTGAAGAGTGCGAATGAGGAACTTTGTTTGACATACATGGGTAGCTGGTTCCAGAGTATAAGAAGTCCCTGAGACAGGAATATATCCCTCCAGCATGTCCTTTTTTTGTGGTGACAAGGTTTAGGTCCCTAGAGCATGTAGCTCAGAGGGATTGGGATTTCTTTAGGTGTAGCATGTCCAACAGCTCTGGGTTTAACATAGCTTTATATGTTAGGCAAAGATCTCCTTGGAGTAGGCGATATACTACAGAGTAAAGCTGGAGTTTTTTGAGATGGTCAGTATAGGTCAGCTGTTTGAGGCCAGTAATCCTCTTTGTGAGGTACTTCTTTGGCCTTTCCAGCTGCTGCAGATGTCTTGTGAGGTACATTCCAAAATAGGCATTGTACTCTATAATGGGTCTAATGAGTGTCGAGTAGAGGGGAACAATGACCTCTTTTTTCCTGGATGAGAATCCTTTTGTGATGAGTTTTGCCACATAGAAGGATTTTCTGACTACTGTGGCAATGTGATTATCAAAGTAGAGACTACTGTCCACCTGGGTCCCAAGGTCTCTTATCACACATTTGGCGTTAAGTTGACTGCCGTTTATGTGGTAGTTCATGGGTACAGAGTTTTTACCAAAGGGGATGACAATGCACTTTTTTTTGCATTGAGCTTGAGGCCATGCCTCTGACAACAGGCATCTGTCTCAGCGAGGCCCTTCTGTAGGATGTCCACATCATTTGGGGACTCGACTATGGCTCCTAGTTTGCAGTTATCTGTGAACTTTGTTAGCCAGAGGCCTTCTTTGTTAGCCTGTACTTCAGAGGAGTAGATACCAAACAGGAGAGGTCCCAGGACTGAACCCTGTGGTACTCCACTTGTCACTGGTTTGAATTCAGATTTGGAGTGTGCAACTTTTACAGTGTGGGGGATAATTGTTTTCTTTGGCCTAAAATATGTGCCTCTTGAAATAAGTCTGGATAGATAGAAGGACTTCCTAAGGGCTGTAGCTACACTATGGTTAAGGGATAAATCATTGTCAGTGAAAATGCTCAGGTCCCTAATAAATGTGTCAGTTTTTAAAGAGGTATTATTTATGTGGTAGGTGCATGGTTGCCTCTTTTTGCCAAAGGAAACTATATAACATAGTTGGCATTGAGCATGAGGCCATGGCTCTGGCACTATTTATTTGTATCTGTTAGGTCCTCTAGGATAGTCTGGGAGTCAGCTGGAGAGCTTATAACAGCTCTGAGCTTGCAGTAATTTCTCAAACCTGGTTAGCCACAATCATTTGATTTCAGTTTTGATATAAGAGAAGTAAATATCAAAAAGAAGATGACCAAGGACAGAATCCTGAGGGATACCACTAGCAACTAACATTTTTGATGAGTGTGTGCACCCTAAAAATAAATTGGATTCTGTTAGTGAGCTAGTTAGTTATCCAGTGGGCTACATAAGGGTTAGCATTTAATTTGATTAGCTTGTCAATAATTCCAGAAAGCAAAATAGTGTCAGATGCCTTCAGTAGGTCAGAGTAAGCAGTACATACCAATTTGTCAACATCCAATGCCTCAGTGACTTGTTCAAAGAAGGTCATTAAGTTTAGGAGGCAGGCGCTACCTTTACTGAACCCAAACTGATTTTGGGTCGAAACTTTATATACAGCTAATATTATTTTTGTTAATAAGTTTATATTGTTGTGGTAAGGCTGGTTATTAGGCTTATAGGTCTGCAGTTACCAGGATCTGTGGTGGGTCCATCCTTGTGCAATGACATGACTATGGCAATTCTCCACACCACTGGTATAGATCCAGTGAAGAGGCTCAGACTGCATAGGTTTAGAAGGGAGTTTACAAGGTTGTGCTTGTTGCTGACAACAAAACAACCTTGCAAGTAGAAAAGATCCATAGAGATAGAGTTAGTGTTCTTGGCCTTGGTATGTACCCTCAGGACTTGCTCAGGGATGACTGGGGAGGTACAGACATTTTATATGGAGAGGAAAGTTACAGGAGTATAAGGATGTGAAGTACGAATTAAATTTATTTGCAGAAATGTTGGCTATGTCCTCTGATGGTATGTATTGGTCTAGCGCCGATATAGCTTCTTTGGCTTCTTAAATAAAGGAAAAAGGCCTTGTGGCTATCCTTTTAGAAATATAACTTTTTTTAGCTTCCTTTGAGTATTTGATTTTGGTTCTAAGTCCTTTGTTTATCTTTTTTTTTTTTTTGAGTTTAAGGGTTGTGGATGGATGGATGGATTTTTAAAGACTATGATACTTATTTTATTCTTATGAACAATAATATCGAGTGTTTACTTTGTTAATGATTCAGTCAATGTAAGTGTTGAATTCCAGTAGTAAGGTCAATATATTGCTCTACTTTTAAAATTTTAGATTTGCCTGGGTCTCTAACAGACAGAGATTGGATTTTCAAAGATTCTAATGTGTCCCAAACAGCATTACATCAGTTTTTCAGATATACGTGTGTGTGTGTGTGTGTGTGTGTGTGTGTGTGTGTGTGTGTGTGTGTGTGTGTGTGTGTGTGTATATATATATATATATATATATATATATATATATATATATATGAGTCTACTTTGAGTCACTGAAAACTCATTTCACTGAATCACACTTCACTGAATATAAGTACTGTTGGGCAAATAAAATGTATACGCCCTTTCCCCACTGAAGTGCGATCCTGGAGTTACTATATATAGTTAGGGGTGTGTGGGGGGTACAGCCCCCCACATTGGGGGTGTGGGGGGTGTAGCTCCCCACCTACTTAGCTATTATATTTATGAATCTCATTTCACTGAAAGCTAACAATAAAAAAACAAAAGTGGATGGGGGGGCTATGCCCCACACCCACCAATGTGGGGGACTGTGCCAACCACACTCCCCCTAATTATATATATTAACCTCAGGATAACACTGCAGTGGGAATATACGTTTCATTTGCCTAACAGTACTTACATTCAGTGAAATGTGATTCAGTGAAATGAGTTTTCAGTGATTTGAGTTTTCAGCAATTTGGTGTGGGTGTTTTGAAATTCAGTGAAATGAGTTTTCAGTGAATCAAAGTAGACCTATATATATATATATATATATATATATATATATATATATATATATATATATATATATATATATATATATATATATATATATATATATATATATATATATATATATATATATATATATATATATATATATATATATATATATATATATAGACAGATAGTTATTAAAGTGCTATTGCAAGGATTGGGAATTTATTCTGTAGTTGTCTTTCTATGATGAGTCCATTTTAGATGATCATGATATCCTCTACATAAAGGGTTATGCTTTCTGGTTAGTCTTAGTGGTAATGGTATTGATAAAGAGAGAAAAACAGAGCTGGTACCAATATTGATCCCTGAAATTCATTGGCTTTGAAGGCTCACTCATCTATAACTAAGCTATTGGCTTGAATGTTAATGGAAATATTAGGTAATTCACTTGCAAACAAATCCGATTCAGACTCTAATTGTAGGCAGTTGTTTTTGTGTTCTTCATAATGCTATAAAGAAGGCACCAGTGGCACTCCCATCTTCTACTAGCAGTAGAGATAGTCATTATAGTGCTATGTCCATTTGTCCATTTTTGAAGCTGTACTGGGTATCCATAAGTAAGCAATATCTACTCATGTTCGTAAAGAGATGTGTGCAGACAATCCTCTTGGATAATGTAGTGATAAAGCATAGTACAGGACTATGCCTCTATTCCTTTGTTTGGAGCAATTAGATATTTTAGGGAGCGACATTATAACCAAGTCTATAAATTGTTCGAGGACTGTTGCTGTGGTGAAAGATGAAATATGAAGACGACTGTTTTGGCTAGATGGGTTGCTGCTGTACAGAGAAAAGCAAGCTGTATGCTCTGATGATTTCAGTTAGCCTTATGTTCTATTTTTCCCTAGCAGTTTTTGAACTGTTTTGGAGGCATGTTCCTAAAATAGCTGGAGAGTGGCCAATGGCATTAGGTTCAGTTTAGTGGGAATATCCAGAATTATAGCTCCATTGTTGGTTGTGTAGGGGGGGGTGGAGAAAATGGAGATAAGAGGAGATGAGAATGAAGGCTGAGATAGCCAAATATAGTACAGGAAGGGTAACACACCCTATAAATACAAAGAAAATGCATGACAAGTGGCATAAAATGAAGGATACATAGCGCTACTTAAGGAGACCATGATAAAAGTAAAGGCACGATTTAAGATTCTAAGCAGATAAGTCCCCAGAGGTGGATGGACACTAAACCCGGACAAAGGGAAAGAGAGCAATAGTATTAAAGAAAGGACTTGAAGCCATCACAGAGGGGTTACAGAAAAGAAGAAAGGATAGAAGGGTGATTTGGCAAGGTAGAATTAGAGGGTACAATGGAAGTAGGGGAACTAGATCTCCTAAATAAATGTACAGAAGACTTCAGGCAATTCTTCCAGGAGTGTCATCAGATGAAAAAGAAATCGATGGAAATTATAGGGGAGAAAATATAACATCACCATAAACCCAGCCAGAGGCAGGCTGTTTAGCAAAAGGGATTACAGCCCAAAAAAGAGAAGGGAATTAGAAAATAAGATGGTGCAAATAGAGTGTGTAGATATCCTCATAAAGACATATCTAGACACAAGGAAGTGCGCTTTTAGTGTCTTGCCCAAGAAATCATACTGGACAGACTTTGGGAGATGGAAAGTTCTGGGCTAGGATCAAGACATATAAGAGAGACCTATCACACCATGAAGCAGTAATGACAGCAGGAAGGACAGAGAACTGGCTGGGGTAGTAGCTGTGATGCATATGTCCAGTTATACATCGAAAAATGAAGATGCAAAGATCTTGAGAAATGTAATAGCTGGAGCACTGGAGGACAAAAACATGTAAAACAGATGTAGCAAAATACTGCTAGAAGGAGAAAAAAGCAGCAATTGAGGGAGAAAATCATGACCATAGAAGGATGGGAAAGGAAACCAAATTAGAGGAGCTTAAGAACATTTATTTATGTATTTACTCCATACAGATGTACGCCACAAACAAACACAAGCCTTTGGTATGACATAATAAACAATTTGTAAAGTAAAAATGCAGTACTTACAGCATCAAGTTACTTGAGGAATCACAGAAGTGAGAAGAATGGCGTTCTCTATAACTGCTGTCGGATTGAAAAATAAACGTGCTTTGAATTCTGCTTGGGAAGTCTTCCTTTTTGGTACCTTAACTGCTTTCCCACAACCCTGAAACAATTGCATTTATATTCCTTGCAACATAGGATGTCAATGTATTTATAAACAGTAGGATACTGCTTATTGTATCAATTTCCTCGGACAAAGAGTTCTAGCAGGTAATAACAATTCTGTCAAGGATCTTTCACAGGCAACTATTGCATAAAGATGTCTATTTAGCTAAACACTGGTATGAAGTGAGTAAGTGAAATTATGCATTGATATGAAATTGGCCAAAGCAGGACAATATCTGTTGTTAAGCAATTTTAACGTAAGTGTGTCGAGCAGATATGTGGCTGTAGTTGAAATCAGTTACCAGTCTACCCTTTGTATTTCAAGGTAGTACTGCCCTATAGGACTCGAGAATGAACATAAAAAACTTCACTTTTGTTTGCAAAAAGACTGTATCTTAACTAAAGAGAGTAGAAGTAATAGGTAAAGCATTGTAGAACATATTCAAGTCTTAGAATTAAAACATTAACTGCAACTGACAGAAGTGCCTCCGTTGTGAACAGGTATGATGTACTGTAGACTACTTTGGATTTGAACTTTCTGGTAAGGATGAAAGTGTTCAAAATGTCAAAACAGCACTGGTTTGAGTGAGATTGATTTTGGAAGCACTAATCATTGTAGTTTATTTGTTATTAATACTAAATGCCATGACTGCAGACTTTAAAGTATGAATAGTTTGCTTGTTTTCAGTAAACTATTTCCAAACTAAAGAAAAGTTGTTTTCTTAGTCAGTATTTAGTTACCCTAAATCCAATAGAAATATATATATACATACACATATGCACACACACACACACACACACACACATATATATATATGTATATATATATATATATATATATATATATATATATATATATATATATATATATATATATATCTAGAGAGAGAGAGAGAGAGAGAGAACTACACCTACCCTGCCCATAGTGAAAGTTCTGCTGTATAAGTAAATTGTAAACCAAATTGTCACCTCTTTTGCAAAGTCAAGCTCAATTAATTTTTCAGGCAATAAGTTGCAATGACAATTTTGAAAACCCTTTTAATGACTAGGAACATGGAACCTGTTGGCAGATCTCCTTTTATATTCAAGTAAATTTGGGTGTTAATGTAAACATTGGTGTCTGCGTGCTATACATGGCCCTAAATCACTGTCATCTGTCAGACAGCAGGTCATATTTTTAATGTACTTGACTAATTGTTCATTAACAAACTTTTCCAAAAAGTTCAGCTGAACAACGGAGTTTAGCAAGTGAAGTGATATTTGAAGCAGACTTTGCAGTTGGAACATTAAGACGAGATATGATGATTGCATGTATAAAACTTTGAGGTGTGTTAGTTGTTAAAGACTTATAAATATGTTATAAATATGTGCTAAAGGCTTAGATAGTATTGTAGTCCCTGCACATATCCTTGTTGGTACATGTAATGGAAATCTTAATTACATCTCTAGTCCAATTATTTCATCAGTTCCTTATTTTTGGAGATACACCATTTTATGTAAAAGGGATGGTGCTCAAAGATTTTGTGCAGTGAATGGAATGGAACAGCAACAAAGTGCATTGTAAAAAGAATTACTGTCATCGCAGTAGGAGGAGAAATTTTGTTTTTATTAGGGTTAATCATAGTGTGTGATAGTGTTGTGGCATGATTACGTTTAGGAAAAGTTTGTTTGAGCTAATATATTTTAAAGTATACCACAATTCGGGGATAGGTAGTCTGGAGAATTTTAAAGTACTGAGCTGTGAGACAGTTACTTTGGATTCTTGTTAGTATTTTAAGTCATGGTAATGTTCAAAGTTTTCCAGGTTTGGAGCGACTTTCTTTTAATTTGTCCGTACTTTGTTTCATATTCTCATCCATTTTCTTAGGAAAGAATTACTACATGGGATGTAACTGCTAATCAGTATTCTTTTGGTCTGAAGGATAGTTAATAGGATATTATAAAAGGAGAATAGAACAGTAGTAGGAGCAGAAAATTCATGGACACCAAACCATCTGGCATGCTGTTTTACGTAAAGCTTCAACGTTGTTTGGGGATGTATATGTAACAGTAGTCCTTGGTGATTGTTTAACAGCTTTAAAGGCAGATAGGAGAGAATAATGTAGTAATCAATCAGCTTAGTTAGCAAAAATTGTAACTGAGAAAGTTTAGTGGTTACTCTAATAAAGATAATGTGTATTAAAGAGGAATTTTATGTAATGATAAGGGATTAGAGAAAATGCAGAAGCAGACATGTAGGGAAGCAAGAGGGAGAAAATTAAAGGAAGCAGAGAGAGAGAAACAGAAATTATGTTAAAAGGCAAATCTAGTACTGAATAATATAGAAGCAGAGATGGTAAAATGGTACAAGAAAGATTTCTGATGGGAAAATTATAAAAAAATAGTGAAAGAGCTGGCTAGGAAATATAAGTGAAACAGAGGAACCCAGGAAATTCCATATACAAAGGGAACATGGAAGAAAATTACAGATTCAGAATGAGATATTAGGAACACATTTAGGGAGTGCTATCAGATAATTTACTTAAGGCAGGATCCTGAGGAAAAGGAAGGATAGGAGTGTGTATCAGGATAACAAGGGAGTATAAACTGAATGAGGGCCCTAAACACAAAGATAACAACTTCACTGAAAACAGAGTTGGTCCACAAAAGGAAAAAGAAAAAAGGTGCTTGTTCAGATGTATTCCTTTTATAATTCTACAAATGGGGAGGAACTATGGGCCACTTTGAGAGATGAATAAGAAAGAAAGAATAGTGGCAAAACTTGAAGTAACAGAATCAATGAAAAGGGTTATGTTAGTGGTAATTTCGAAAAACTGGGAGGGGGGTCAAGAGGTAGGAGACCATAGGATAATGTCATTCATAAACATAGACATATAACAGCTAAGTGACTTGATGAAGGGCAGGATGGTAGAAGAAAAGTGGTGGGGATTGATTTCATGAGAGAAGCAAAGCAATATTTGGGGGCAGAAGGAGGTGATCTTTATTGATCTACCAAGGGTCTTTGATATGGTGAATTAGAAATGTTTGTGGCAGGAACATAGAGAGTTGGATACTTCACCACAACTGCAATACAAAACATGTACAAGAAGGCATAGACAGAGGTGCTGGTAAATGAAGGTTTTCACTACCATTTCAAATACTCAAGAGAGATCAGGGAAGAGTGTTTTCAATGTATGTGACTCTTCAGTCTGGTAACAGAGGGACTGATTATGGAGGTAAGAAGGAAACGTAGAATCTTAAAAAGAAAAAATGTAAGGGAGTGAAATCAGGCTTCTTGCTGTGTGTGGATGATTGCATGCTGATGTCAGAAAAACATTGAAAATGCAATAACAAAAACATTTCTAAGTGCTCTATAAGTTTGAACTGTTATCAGGTCTAAGATATAATATGAAAAAGATGATGGTGAGAAAACTAGATATCGTCAAAAGAAAAAGAAAATGAGGGCCTACACAGGAGAAAGAGTTCCTGAAGGACCTATGTATAAGAGTTGGAAGCACATTGCTAAACATGAGAAAAAAATATATAAAGTAACACAGACATTTCAAAGAGAAGGATGTAGAAAGTTCATGAGGTTAGGGAGAGTAAATGTAATCAGGGCGGTGGTCATTTCTATGGTGACACTCTATGGTATCTACTTATAGGCCCAGGGGAGTGGGCTGTAAGATTAGGATTTATTTAAATGTAGTTTGCTGGATGTAAATACAGTATTCTTTTTTGATTAGGCATAGAAACACAGCCATATTAAAGCAGACGTATATAAGGAATGTTTCAGTACAAATAAATAACCTTCAGTCAAGAACACTGAAAAGCATAAAATGTGCTGAAAAATGAGCAATAGATTAAGTACAAACAGATTTGGGAAGCAAGGTTAAAGAGGCATGTAAAAGTTATAGGAAATGTGCAGGGTTTTGGTATTATTTAAGAGAGATACTTCAGACACAGAAGTTAGTTAATTAATTTGGACTGAAGCACAGAAAATTGTTGCAGTGCAGTCCACAGAAGTTTGGTACAGACACTCAAGAGTGTAGAAGTCAGGTCAAATATTCAGTATTCCAGAATATTAATGATTTCATTCAAGAAGAAAGGAATAATTCTGTGTATAATTAGTGCAGAAGCTGCAGACCTTATCATTCATTCTATTTCAGTTTATTAGTACTGTTATTAGAGACAGTGAGATGTGATTCAGACCAGTTCGCATAATGGTTAAGGTCTTTGCCTCCCATGCACAAAGTGCAAAGGTTTAATCCTGACCACTGGCCAATGCCTGTTTGGAATTTGCATGTTCTCCCTGTGTCTCTCTGGGTTCCTCCCACCTCTGAAAAACATGCTGAGTGTTGCCATCTCAAAGTCATCAATGAATGGCGCTGTGGGCAGCAGCACAGCATAGAGCATCTACTGTGGTGTGCAGTATCTTCAAGATAGGAGAATACAGATCACAGACTGTGCACTGTAGCAGGGCTATCCACTCAACAGTGTAATATATGGCTCTATGTGATTTGGTCATGTTGACAAATGTCATTAAAATGGACATGAGTAGTTACCCTGGGTCAATAATCTACTGGCCGGTGTCCAGCTGCCTAGCTCTGTTGAGTATAACTGACGGGATAGAGCTTGGAAGTGAATGGCATAATGGTATAGAGGAGGAGGCTAGAGACAAGATGGACGGGCAATGCAGCAAAACCAATTGGCTTGGGATCCAGAGTCTACTACACAGGAGGAGAAGAGGCCAGTCTAGACTTCTGTCTGGCAAAAGGCTTGATAGTAGCCAACACATGACTCAAAAAAGAGACAGTCATAAGATCACATACAAGACAGGCCAACATGTGACTTAGGTAGACTTCCTACTACTAAGAAAAGGGTGCTGCAGTAGAATCAATGATTCCAAAGTCATTTTCAGTGAAACAGTTGGCCCACGGCATAACTGGTTGCTGCAATCAGTGGTCAGCGAAGCCTCTAAGGTCAACAGAGACCAAGCTGAAAAGTCAGACCAGGCAGGAATGAATACTGTTGGCTAAATAATAGCAAGGAGTAGCATACCTTCAGGAGTAATTGATTGACCAGTTCACCAGTCCACAGGACATTAAAGGCAGATGGAAGGAGTATGTAAAGAAGCTTCTAAATGGAAAAAAAACACACAGAAGCTGTACTGCTCCAGACACAGCCTAGCCCACCCTAGAAGAAGCAAGAATAGCACTAAGGTAAATGAAGTTGGGGAAAGAAGCAGTCTCAGATACGGTTACAGCAGATATGATAAAGATGGTGCATGAGATAGGGGAGAAATGGGGTTACTCACAGCAGTATGGAGAGAAAGACATAGCCCAGATGACTGGAGAACAAAGGGGATATCCACAACTGTGGGCTGTACAGAGGTATCAAACTCCTGTCACACTGCATGAAAGTTCTGGACATGGTGATTGATAAATGGATATGTAGAGTAGCAGAAAGTAAGATGGGAGTTGAGCAGTTTGGATTCAGATCAGGGTGCGGCACAACTGACCTCATATTTGCAGTGTGATAGATAGTTGAGAAGAAGCTAGAGATGAAGAAAGGGTCTGAACCACAAACAGCTACAGATGCAGTAAGTTAATTTATTCGTCTCTAGCACCTTGGCAAATGCCTTCAAGGAGTATACACAAATTACAAAACTCAATACACCCATCAATAAAACAATTAACAAAAATTAATTAATTAGATACTTCTGATTAAAATTATTAGGGATCAAGGTAGCATACTTCATTATAAATAAAGCTTCTTTATGCAGCAACTTATCTTTAACAGATATCAGTTCCCCCAAACCCACACAAACATGTTCCAAAAGACAGCCTTTTAAAATTCTAAAATCACTATTACGATAATCTTTAAAGTGAAGGGATAATAGACTATATTTATTATTTTTTATATCCCTAACATGTTCTTGAATACTAACTTTAAACATCCTTTTAGTCTCCCCCATGTAAAATTTATCACAGGGGCATCTGAGAACATAAAGAACACAAGCCAGTATTACATGTAAAACTCTGATTTGGATAAAATTTAAATCCATTAATACTTGAAAAAGTATTAACAACAAGCAGACGGATAGAACAAGTCCCACATGGGAATGTACCTTTCTTTAAAAAAAATAACCTATTAATTTTAACATCAGGTAATTTGAATTTGCTATGCACTATCAAATCACCAATACTACGTCCCTTTTTATAGGAAATCAAGGGCTTTTTCTGAGAAATATTGGCCAAATTGTTATCCCTAAATAATATAAGCCAAAAATATTCCAAAACCTCTTTAATTCTATTATAAGTAGTAACAAAATAAATATCTCTAGGATTATTACTATGATTACTAACATTACAAAATTCCCAACCGTGAAGAATGAGTCCAACTGGGCATTCTTAGATTTTGAAAAAGCATATGAAAAGGTCTCAAGAAATCTGATTTGGGCAGTGCTGTGGTGGTGCAAAGTTCTAGAAACATTGGTAGAAGTGTTTGATCGAGTGGGTGTAAATCAAGGTTCGTCTCTGAGTCAACTGCTTTTCATACTGATGATGGACTACATTCTCAGACAGGTCAGAGGTTACAGATCAACAAAGTTGCTGTATGCAGATAATGTAGCATTACAGGCAGACTCTAACCAAGAACTGCAGTAAAGGATAGGGGAAAATAATGCAAAACTGAAGGCATGTGGGATTGAAACTAAGTACAGAAAAGACAGTTGTAATGGCATCAAATTGAAAAAATCAGAAGAAGCTGAGAATTGAGACAGAAGGGGAGACAGTGGAACAGGTTAGCAGCTTCAAGTATTTGGGTGGGGTGGTTGATGAGAAGGGAATTCTGAATGAAGAGGTCAAAGTTAGAATCAGAAGGGCTGTAGCCAACTGGCATGGGATTGCCAGCTGCAGTGTGCCAAAGAAACTGAAAAGTAAGGTGCACAAAAATGGCTGTGCAACCAGTACTATTGTATGATACAGAAACCTGGGCAGTAAAGGCAGAGCACACGAGGAAGCTAGTGGTGATGGAAATGAAGTGCTTGAGACAGGTGGTAGGACACACACTGTGGGACATAAAAGCAGAGTCCAAAGTAGCTCCAATTGCAGAAAAGGTCAAACAGAACAGATTACTGTGGTGCGGGCATGTGCAGAACAAAGCAGAAGACAATCTGGTGAAGAAGATTTGGGACAGACAGAAAAAAGATAATTAAAAACAAGGGCATCCTGCAAAGCTGGATGGATTGTGTGAGAGAAGTTCTGTGACAGTCAGGCATGAGTGTTGAAGATGAATCAAGAGAGAGATAGCGACAAATAACATGACACCCTGACCCCCATGTAAAAAATGGAAAAAAAGGGGTGATGATGATGATTGTTGACATTCTGAGTACAGAATTTATGGACAGTATGAGTGCAGAAGATAAAGACATTATATTTCAGTCTGTTTCAGTTTGCCAGCACCGTTATTGGAGACAGTAAGATTTGTCTCAGATACTGATGACATCTACCTCCACTGTATATAAGAAAAACATTCTTAGCCGAACTACAGTGTTTCAGGCTTTTATTCTGAAAGGTTGAAAAAGATTTGGCACTTCTACCAAAATCTCCTACAAAAACACCATAACAACCCTCAAAAGTTCTGGGCTGACTTAAATCAACTACTTTGTCCAGGTCATTCCACCATCCCAACCCCAGCTAATTACACCCATAGTTCCCCAGAGACCATAGCTAGCACCTTTAATAACTTTTTCACTGAAACAATCCAATCCCTAGCAAATCAACTAACCCTCTTTAACTTAAACCACATGCCTAATCTACCCAATAATCACCCTGAATTTAGCTTCCAACCAATATCCACTAGTTTTATCAAAACACTTCTAAAAAATCTAAAACCTGCCACCTTTGCTGCTGACCTCCTCTCTGCAGAGTACCTACAAATAGCTGCAGATGCCATTGCATATCCCATATCTGTCCTCATCAACAGAACCTTATCCGAAAAGGCTAGCCCCTTCCTCTGGAAAATATCTCACGTCATCCCACTCCATAAAGGTGGTAGCTCCTCAGACATATCCAACTATAGACCCATTGCCATTCTTTCCCCACTAGCCAAAATAATGGAGAAATGTGTACACAAGCAACTAATGCAATACCTTTCACAGAATAACTTACTATCCAACTCCCAGCATGGCTTCAGGCCATACCACAGCACCACCTCAGCCCTCCTTTCCTTTACTATTGCCATAAACCAAAATAGGAATGACAATAGGCTAACCTCCGCCCTTTTTCTTGACCTATTAAAAGCCTTTGACATGGTCAACCATGAACTTCTCATTCTTTCACTAAAATCTATTTCCATCAACAAGCCTGCTATCCAGTGGTTCCAGTCCTACCTGACTGGTAGACAACAGGCAGTACTATGGCAGGGCAAACTCTCCAGCCAGCTACCTCTCACACTTGGTGTCCCTCAAGGGTCCATACTAGATCCACTACTCTTCTCTATTTTAATCAACAACCTTCACACTGCTATCCCTAAAACCACCTGCATTCAATATGCAGATGATTCCACTCTGATATGCTCAGCTACCTCCCCATCCGAACTGCAAACCTTAACCCAAAATACATTTAACACTATCAAGAACTGGCTCACCAACCAACGCCTACTACTGAACCCCAATAAAATGAAAGTTCTACTCTTCTTCCCCACTAGTAAATCTACCACACTTTCATTCTGTCACATCTAACAATGGCACCACTATTTCCCCAGATCATCACCCCAAACTGCTAGGGGTTATCATAGACAATAATCTCAAATTTGACCTACAGGTCAACAAAACCATACAGACCATCAATCAGAAGCTTGGATCATTGTATAGAAACAAGACATTTTTAATCCCACTGGCTAGGACTGCAATCGCCCGATCACACCTACCCTCTACTCTTTTATATGCCTCGCCTGTACTCTCAAACCTCAACAAATCCGAACTAGGTAAGCTGTCCCATAGCTACAATCGTATTGCCAGATTCGCCACTGGCTCCACCTATAGAACCCACCACTGCCAAAACCTTAAACAACCAGAGTGGCTAGAACTGCCCAGCTTAATTCAATTCAATCAACACTTAATAGTAGACAAAATTTTGTACCACCCTGAGGACACCCCCTCACTTAAAAATATTATTAAGCCATATATCAACCTAAGATCCCTATGGTCAGCTGATAAACTACTGGTCCAAACCCACAAAGCTAATAACTCTGCTGGTGAATCCCTGTTTGTCAACTTTGTTGGCAAAACCTGGAATTCATTGCCAAAATATATAATCCTCCTATCCTCCAAAAGTCTCTTGAAAAAAAACCTCAAACAGTATCTCAAAGTGAATTGGCTATGCCCATGTACCAACCCTAATTAAGTTGTAAACTAAAATCATATTCTGTAATTATCATAACTTGTAACTACGTCACCAAGCTCTGCTTCCAATCTGATGCCTCTTACTTTTGTGTCTGTCCATGAGAATTGTGAGTCCCTACTAGGGAACACTACTAACCCATTGTATATAATCACTTTGTTTTTATAATTGTTTGCTAACTTCTGTGTAATCTATGTAAGTTTGTCTACGTGGAGCTTTTCTCCACGGGCCTCCACTGAAAATGGACATGTATCCAGTCAGACTATCCCGGTAAACAAAAGTAAAATAAATAAAATAATAAAGGAGAGACTGGCACCTGTTCAGCAGAGCTCATACATTCTTTCTAGCCCCATTCCAATTTTTCCAGTTATTTTCCAATGTATTCCAGTATTCTACAGCCCTTTCAATTCTTTCCTGGGCTATTAACTGAATCCAAAATGAAAGAGAGAGTGGAATGGGTAAAATAAAGGAGGGAAATGGGATAGAGAAGGAAAAACCAAGACTGGTAAGGAAAAACAGAGATGAGGACTCCTTCACCTCCTCAAATAAGCAGAGGAATATAATCTTATAAGGTAGATAGACCATGAGGACAAGGAAGAGAGAACTAGGTAGTTGGAGAGTACTGAAATTAGAGGAGAACTTGAAAAGATGGGTAAATAATAAACAGGAAGTAGAAAATGAAAAAGGCATATGGGAAATGGGGGGGGGGATTTGTAAGAAACAAAAAATTGCAAGCCTAAGACATAGTTAACAACAATAATTAATAAAGGAAGAAATGGCAATAACACGCCTTAAAGACCATACAACAACTGGTGGAAGAATTTGGTTTTATAGAGGCAGACTAGTGGATGTGTTATCGGTTCAGAGAGAGAGAAATGGTTAGAAAAAGAAGAAAAAAAAGGACACAAGAAGAAGGCTTGGAGGGAAAGAAAGCAGATACAGTATCATAGAAGTGAACAAGGACTAACAAGGGTACAGCAGAAATATATGAAGACCTGAGGAAAAGAAAGGAGGAGAGTATAGTGGAAGTTATATAAAGCAAGGAGAAAGGACGACTGGTTAAGGAAGTGACATGGGTTGATATAACAAGGGCAATAACAAACACAAAAGGAGCATAATACAGGAGACCAGAACCTGAGAATACTCCACATATGGTTCCGAGCCCAATATGTGTACACGTAGATGGTAGAAAAGAAAATTTAGACTGTTGGAGATATGGAGAAAAGAATTCAGAAATTCGACTCGTGATGATGTGTATAGATGACAGAGGTATGAGTGCAAGCCATATAAAATGGAAGATATATATATGAAGAAGGAGAATCAGGCGAGCACTGTCATACGTAGGGAACAGAGAAGGAAAATGTGGGGTGAAGCATGAAAGAAAGGAAAGAATCATGTCAGCAGAAATAAAAAAAAATATAACAGCAAGGCATTGGAGAAAGAAAAATAACAAGAAAGAATCTACACAGAAGATTCTTAGGCATAACCAGGAAAACCCTGAATCCGGGCAAAATGAGGGGGCATAGTAAAAAGAAGATGGTGTGACAAGAAGTAGTAAACTTCTACAAAAACAAAAAAGAACAAAGAGGTGACAGAAGTGAGTGAACCAGTGGCATGTAGAGCAAATGCACCACAGATGGGGATTGCACAGTGTGTAGGTAAGTACACGGTACATAACATATGAAAAGTACAATAATGGTTTATTGGCTCAAACGATGTTCAACTTAACAGAAGCAACAGGTGGCTAGACATGTTGAAGAGAGCGAAAGCCAGTGTCTGTCAGTCAAAGAAACTGCAGGACTACAAGTATAAAAGAAGACTGCATAGAGATTCTTCATGTTGAGGAAACTAAAAAGTGATGACTGGCATTCAGGTTCCCCAGGAAGTATCACAGATGACCATGACAACAAGCACTATTGAATGACAGCTGTGGCTACTGGGAAAAAGTACTTCTGAAGGGGGGAGGGATAGAGAGAGAGAGAGAGACCCAGAATGATTCAAAGCAAAAATACCTTTGTTGCTGCAATACTTGTGTCAGTAGGAATGCTCTCTACTTCAGAACACATATTAAATTGCATTTTTGGTCAGTGTATTCCATTTGATACTTCATATGAAAAAAAAATAACTAGGCCATTAAGCCTATCTGTTCTTGATACAATGGTAAGAATTCTTATTGGTGTCTCTTGTGACATTTCATTTGAGACAGTCTCAGCTATGAAAAAAAATATATAACCTTGTTTAGAAAATGAAACGAAAATGAGTCATGAAGTATTCTTTTGATAATTATTGAACCACTATCTGGTAAAATATTTTATTAGACAAAGTAAGAATATTCTACAGACGCAGCACATAAAGTCTTTGTTGTATGATTATTGTAAAATTGTCAATGTTAATAACAGTTTGGAGTCTGAAGATACTTGGACAGGATACTGAGAAGCTGATGACTTAGAATACTTAGATACTTAGAAACAGATGACTGATTTAGTTGAATATTTCTAATACACTTATTTGGGCAGTGCAGATAGTCAGTTCTGATCATTGTACTGGATCAGAAAACAAATGTAAAATCATATAAAAGAAATAAAGAGTGCAGATGCATTTTGTCTAAATGGCCAAGCCAAAACCTATTATGTTGAGGCAGAGGCAAACTTCGTGAATGTCTGTCCCAACAGATGCCATGGAATGTGATGAATATGGCATGTAAAAAAAGACTGTAAACCAAATTTATGAAAGTTATTTTGAGGTGCATGCAAGGTGTATGTGAAAATATTTGGAATTCAAAGACACCCTATTGCTGTGCTTTTCCATGAAGATGTGTAAGCACCATGGTGGGCACTCTCTACAGCTGTAGTAAATGCTAATGAGGCAGTTGGCTACTCTACACAATTTTGTGGAAAAACTCCCCTTGTTTTATAGCTTGCAGAAAAAAAGATGGTAGGCATAAGGGCAAACAATGTTCTCCATAGGAAATCATTGATTGTATGATTTTTAATTGTGTGTCATCAATGATTCATTTTTAGGGAGATTTCTCCCCTCTACAAGTTGGTGACATTTTCGAGGTGGTGTAGATATATATATATATATATATATATATATATATATATATATAGAGATAGATATACATATACATATATATAGTGAGACGACAACACTGAAAATTCACAATGCCAAACCCCCAGAACATTGCAATTTCACTCTAAAAATCTAACCACTGGGCCACCATGGTGAACACTGCCCTTTCTCCAATGTAGTGTGATCTTGGAGTTGGTGTATTTAAGTGTGGGGGCTGAAACCCTCCACTTTGGTAGGTATAATTTGCTTCTGTTTGTAATGTTATCATTGGTGATCAAGTGGTTAGTTTCCTGGAATGAAATTGTGATGTTCCGGGAGTTCAGTATTGTGAAATTTCAGTTTTGTCGTCTCACTGATTTGAAAGTCGACATTCCAGTAAGTTGACATTTTAAAGCAGACATATAAGTATGTATATATATATATATATATATATATATATATATATATATATATATATATATATATATATATATATATATAGACATAGACAGAGAGACAGAGACAGAGTCTATATTACATATAAATGTTCGAATTTCTAAAGGTCAAGTATGTATAGACCCATAGATAGTTGGGAGGGTGGCCTAATAGTTAAGATGTTTGCCTTACAAACACACGGTGCAGGGTTTGAGTCTCACAAAGGGATAAATGGCTAGGCTTAAAATGGCTCACAAGTGCAGCTAGCTTAGTACGAAACT
>NC_056731.1:672397925-672402925 GCF_019279795.1 Protopterus annectens
CCAGAAAAATTAAACTGCCTCAACTTGGAGTACCACCAGAGCCATTAAAACCTTTGCTTGCCGGATATACCGCCGAACCAAAGCATTTCCTATCTAACATCAGGAAATACAACTCATGCTTCCAAATGACGTTGTTCGTGCAGAAATTGTAACAGCTCAATTCATGCCAACTTTCAAAGTGAAAGGACAAATTTATCATAAAGCCGGCTCCCTGCTTCCATTCCCAGATGGTCAACATAAATTCCTACAAATGTATTTCATCAGTGATGGCAATGATGAATTGAATGCACACTGCGGAATTTCTACCGGCATACAAAGGTCCATCATTTCCCAACTGCAAGAGCTTCTTCACGAAAAAAACAATTTAGTGCGTTTGTTCAAAACAGCAATTGACATGATGCCATCTGATACACACAAGATTGTTATTCACGGTGACTAAATACCTGCTGGAGAACATGTGCGAAGATTCAATGCTCCAACTATAAATGAAGTGGAAATTGTTATAGTCGGAGATCAATTCCAACCTAGAGATATTGTTCTTCATTGGAGAAATGATCAGTTGACAACAGCTGCAGAAACTCATCGATGCTACGATGCCCTGCAATATCCAATCATTTTTTGGGATGGTGCCGATGAATATCACTTCAACGTTAAGATGATAAATCCAGTCAGTGGTGAAGAAACAAATATGAAATGCAGTGCAATGAATTATTATTCATACCGATTAATGATTCGAGAGAATGAAGACAATCGCATTTTGAAATGCCATCAATTGTTTCACCAATACATCGTAGATATGTATGCAAAAATCGAAAAAGAATGTTTGATATTCATCCGTTTGAATCAGACCAAGCTTCGCTCTGAAGAATATGTTCATTTGCGAGATGCAGTTGTAAATGATGGTAATACAGCTAACGTTGGAAGACTAATGATTTTGCCATCTTCATATACAGGCAGTCCACGTCATATGCATGATTATGCTCAAGATGCAATTGAGTATGTTCGTCACTATGGGCGTCCAGAACTATTCATTACATTCACATGCAATTCAGCTTGGGACGATATACAACAGCTCTTACTTCCTTGGAAATCACCGGTGGATAGGCATGACATCACAGCATGTGTTTTCAGACAGAAGCTGAAATCGCTGATGGATTTCATGGTAAAACATGAAGGGTTTGGCTCTGTGCGCTGCTGGATGTACTCAGTGGAATGGCAAAAGAGAGGACTGCCACACGCACATATACTAATCTGGATCTATAACAAAATCACTTCAAATGAAATTGACGTAATATGCGCTGAAATACCCGACGCCGACTTCGATAAAGTTTTTTTTTTTTTTTTTTAAATATTTTTATTCATTTCCAAAAACAAGAAAACATGAATGCAGGTTATTTATGACAATGAAGTATTTACAAATTATTTAAAAAGGTAGGCTAAAACCTCTAAACAGATATCAAACATTAAAACCATAATAAAGTATTTACAAGGGTGTCTATTGTTGACATATAATTGACTTTCTGTACAATTGTTTCCTGATTATAATCTGCTGCAGTCATTATTCTCCAGTATTTCAGTTACTTTTTGCCATGCTACGTATAATGATGTAGTTCTTTCAGTTCTTCCTTTAATAGTGTTAATTTCCAATTGCGATACTGCTGATACCATATTCATGAATTGCTTAAAAGTTGGAGAAGCTTTGGATTTCCAGTTTGATGTAATGTTCTTCCGTGCAATAACTAGGAGAGTCCATAAGATTACATATTTTGTTCTTGGCACACAGTCAGGTACAGGTGCATTAAACAAAATAATAGATTTGGAAATCTGGAATTTATCATTGAATACCATTTGCAGAAAATAATTTATTTTATCCCAATATGGTTTAATCAAATGGCATTCGTAGAACATATGTTGCCAGTCTGCCTTTATTGATAAATCACATCTCCAGCAGCCAATATTTTTCTTAAACATAAGTTCCATTTTATGAGGGGTTACATAAGATCTGTGTATGAATTGCCATGTAAAAAGTCTCCAATGTAATGAAAGTGATGTCTGCTTTGGAGAGAGAAGAATTATTTTTTTATCTCTATCATTTGGCACATGTCCATTAACTTATAATTGGATAATAATTATAATAACATAATAATTCCATATTTTGTCATTATTATGCATTTTTATTTTTTTTGTTTGTTTAATAAATAGATGATAAGTATCCCTTTCCAGTAATGGGTTGATTCGTTAGTAATATCATATGTTCTATAAGGTTAGGAACATTTTGTCTTATTGATGGTTGCATTGTTTCTTGTTTGCTTAATATATACTGTCTTAATTCTTGTACATGTAACCATGAACTATCTTCCATATTTAATTTCTGTTTAATCTGGTCTATTGTCAGAGGTTTTCCACAGTTTAGCAATTGATGCCAATATATTAATCCCTTTTCTTTAAGCATGTTGACTACTTCCATATTAAATGTTATTATATTACCTTGTGTGTACGCTACTGGATATAAAAGAAATGACCATGCTTTAATATCAGGATTGCTATTAATAAGATTTTGGAAAATTTTTAATGTATAAGTAATGTATTTGGAACTTATATTTTTATTCTTATGTATCATCATATATTCCTTCATCAGCCATAGAAAATTGTTTGGTATGAAATCTGTATACTTATTTGCTACTACAAATCCTGATTTTAACCAGATTCTCTCATGAACTAGCTTCCATTTTGATGTGTATTTTGTATTTAGCCATAATGATATTGTTTTAATAATGGATGAATGCAAATATATTTCTATGTCTGGTAAACCTATGCCACCTATATCCCAATCATCTAGATGATACTTCATAGCTATCCTTGGTTTTTTTGGATACCATAAGAATCTTACAATTAAATCATTTAATTGTTTTAGGTGCGATTTAGCTGGTGGCAAAGAACAAGCTTGTATGACATAAAGAATTTTTGGAAATATGATCATTTTAATTATATAAAGCCTTTCTTCCATTGAAAAGAAGAATTTATTCCATCTTTGTATTATATTTGTAATATTATTTAAGGTCTCTTTATAATTTGTTTCAATTGTAGTATCTAGGTTGTTAGTTATTATAATTCCCAAGTATTTAATTATATTATCGGTAGAGATATATTTATGGTACTTTTTATTTAGATCTTTTTATTAGTATTTATAAGCAATACATTTGTTTTGTTCTCATTAAATTTAAGACTTGAAAAGTTTTGAAAGTTTTGAATTGAGTCCCATAATGCTTTTAAACTGCTATTATTATTTTTTAAGGTAATTAAAATATCATCAGCAAAAAGTTGAATTTTAAGCTCTAGGCTGTTGTCTAGTTGTATTCCTTCAATATTTTTATCCATACGTATATTATTTGCTAAGGGTTCAATTACTAGCGCAATCAATAACGGAGAAAGAGGGCAGCCTTGTTTTGTGCCCTTAGTTATTTTAATAGATTTAGACAGACAAGATCCCAGTTTTATATAAGCCAATGATTTTTCATATAATGATTTTATTAACAAAGTGAAGTTGTTTGAGAAGCCATATTCTTCTAAAACTAACCACAGATAATCCCAGTTCACTGAATCAAATGCGCTATTTATGTCTAAGCTAATAACATTCGTGACATTTATATAATCAATTAAGGAAAGAATTCTTTTAATGTTGTCATAAGTGTTCCTATCTTTTATAAAACCTATTTGATCCCCCTCTATCAAAAGTGGTAGTAATTGTTTTATTCGAGCAGCATGTATTGCCATAAAAATGTTATAATCTATATTAAGAAGTGAAATGGGTCTGTATGATGAACATTCACTGGGATCTTTATTTTGTTTAATTATTGGTGATATTAATGTGTACTTCCAAGAAGGAGGAATGTCTTTACCATTTTTAACTGATGTAAAGACATTCAATAACAACAGCAAAGCCTCATTTGATAGTAATTTAAACATTTCTGGTGTGATATTATCTATACCTGGAGCTTTGTTTAATTTTAGCTTATTTACTTCAGCTTTAAGTTCTGTCATTGTTATTTGTTTATCTATTAGTTGTACCTGCTCCTCTAATAACCTAACTTTAACATTGTTTTTGAGAAAAGCTTTCAATGCTGAATGTGTTTCTGTTTTCTCATTTTGATTATTAAGTTTATGAAAAAATAGCCTATCAGCCTCTAGTATTCCTTCTAAATCAGATACTTTCTTTTTGGTTTCTGTATTATGTATTTCCTTGATTTGATTTGTTTTAATAATCTTTTTAGTCCTATTTGCTATTCCTTGTTGGTTTTTAGGGTTCATTGAATAGTAACATAGTTTAATTTTTTCTAAGTTGATAATTGTTTTGTGGTGTAGCGTCTCTGAGTATTTTTTATTAGTATCTTCTAGTTCTTTTATTAAGTTGGTGTTTCCATTTTGAATATCAAGCTTTAAATTATCTACTTTTGACTGTAATTCCATTAATTCCTTATTCCACTGTTTTTGTTTATTTTTATACCATCCCACCGCTCTTCCATATAAGTATGCTTTCAATGCATCCCATATATATATTTCAGATACATCTTTTGTAAGATTGATATCTAGGAATGTTTGTGTCTCTTTAATATAAAATTCCTTAAAATCTTTGAGATTTGTTATATAAGATGGTATTCTTGTTACTGATATCCTTCTCTTGAAACATAAGTCTATCTCAAACGTTATGGTGTTATGGTCCGAAAATGGACATGACATTTTCTTGACTTTATTTAATTTAGAGGTTAAATCCTTTGTTATGTACACTCTATCTTTTCTAGAGTATGTATTATGTCTATGGGAAAAATGTGTAAAGAATAGTGAATCTGGGATAGCATACTCATTTATGTCAACTATATTAAAAGTTTCAACAAACTCAGATAACAACTTTGCTAAAGGTGATCTCTTACGTGTAGTTTTAGTATTTGTGTCAGTTTCTTTTATAATGCAATTGAAATCTCCAGCTATGATTAAATTGCCTT